>NC_138870.1:20219418-20431594 GCF_965194805.1 Balaenoptera borealis | reverse complement strand
CAATTGTTCTGATAGAGAGCAGAAAAGATTGTCCTTCACAGGTATTCTACAGACAGCTTTTAAAGATACCTTCTTAGAGATCTTGAGAATGGATATACATCTCATACATTATTCTTCCACTATTCTATCCAGCTAAGTATAACCTGAAGTTTATACATGTGGCAACCATGTGTCTCAGAAAATTTCAACACGCTTCTGATTTTTTAGACTTTATTTCTTTAACTCAAAGCATACAATTACTTGTTAGACAATTTGTCCCAACTTTTGATTCAGAAAAATGGTACTCATTTTTTGTTGTTACTTCTTATTATTAATAAAAGAGTTTTACAAGGTGTATAGGAAGAGATAGTTTTTGTTAATCCCTAGATTTTCCCCTTTAATCCTGTATCTGTCCCAGGAATGGAGCGTGTGGCTACTCAGTGCTCGGCTTTCAGACTCACAAGGAGCCGAGCATCTGGGGAAACTCAGGAGGTGAGCACTTTCACGCTGACTCAGAGACCAGCCTTGTGACTCCAGTCTGGCGCTGTCACGCCTGGTTATGGAAAGGCAAGAACAATGCCTCCCTTGAGAAAGGGGAAAAAAGTCTAGTGCAGTCACAATTTTGATGTAAAATTTAAATCATCCCTCCACATCCTGTGGACTTAGAGCTAAACCCATGCTCAAATGGAAAAAAGCTTTTTATTTCCTTAAAGAGTATACCCTCTCTAACTATAGTAACAAGTTTCAGAACCACAAATCTTAATGCTAGATTATTTCAAATAATTTTTAAATAATCAGAACAAAAGGACTTTTAACATTTTTAACCTGTAGGTAGCTGAAGGTTAAACATTATTTTTCTGTTTGTTTCTGATTAATGACAAATGTACGACAATACACAAATTAAATAATTCACAACAGATTAGTATTTATGGGTTTTTTTCTTCCAGACTCCTTAATTTGGTCATTTTTACCTACAATGTAAAAGAAATTTCTCTTCAACATTTAAAGGTCTTAACCATTTCTTTCGTTTTCTTCAAGTAGATTGGCTGAAATGTAGTGTTTTTGGTGATTAAAAAGAATCTGATCAAATGTTTAATAACTCAAGTATAGGTGTTACTATTTTTGAGATAAGGAAATTAAATTTTAGCAATTATTGAACAAGTCAAAGTTAGGGTTTTTTAAAGTACAAAATGCTTATTACCATATTCTTGTGCTGTAAATGATGAGAAAAGTTTTGATAATTTTTCTTGAAAAGAGTATAGAATTCTGTAAAAACGTTTACTAGCTCTTCTCTTTATGAAAATGACTGTATCTTGGAGCCATAAAAGTTTGCCTAACCAGTTTTCTTTCAGTCTTATCAGACTTATAATGAACTCTATTTTTTCTAAGTATTAGAACATTATAGAATGATTAGAATAGAGTTTAATTAAATTTAATACTCTTTCTACCTTTTTATTTATCAGAAATACTTTTGTTGTAGGCACTTAACTTTAAAATTAAAAAATAAAATGATAAAACATAAAATGGTAAGTTTTTGCTGGCAGATATATTTATTTAGGTAAGTTTTGGCTCTAGAGCCCAGCTATTAGGTTACTCATAATAAAGCAATCTTCTTATTTAGAAAATTTTCTTGCGATCTTCATCCAATAACATGTGGTCTAACTTTGGAGTCAATTTTTAGTGATTACAATTAGTGAGACAGTAAAAGAAAGTAGAAAAGGAATCAAATTTTGAATTCTGAATAATTGTAGCCTGGAATTTTGCTATCATAAACTGTTTCTAAATGTTTACCTTTGGTATTTGTCTCTCTCATTTAGAACACAAAAACAAATGGACCTTTTAAAGTTCATTTTATTGCATACTTTAGGTCCATTTATTTCAATTCTGAAATATCTTGTGTCCAACTAATAAAGAGGAACTCATTTCTTTCAGATACTGACAAGAATTAAGTTCTGTTTCTGAGTCTTTACTTCTCTCTCTCTAATTTCTGATATTTTTTCCTTTTCCTTTTCCACACTTTCCTCTGAAAACTCTCTACCTCTTCATTTTTTCTCTTCTTATCCTCTCCTCTTTCTCTGACTGGACAAGCCTGGGGAAAACTATTCGGTGAGAGGGATGCTAGTAAAGAGAAGGCAGAAAGGTGGTGAAGCGGTTCAGAGCGGTGCTCTTCTTATCAGAGAAGGGAGAGCATTAGGAACTACTTGATCTCAGTGAAGAGAGCACCTCAGAAACCAAACATATGACCAGGTAAACATGGGGATCAGCCCTGGTAAAGGTCACTTCGAAAGTTCTTGGTGACTACAACATTTTTAATTAACACAGTTTTAAGTACAGTTTAAACTTTTGTAACATTTATTAAATTTTCTGTAAATTCAAATTATATTTCAAAACAGAATAATAAATTTATTCTTAAGTAGCTATAGCTCAAAAATTGCTTTTGTTTTTAGATTTCAATGTTATGGTAAACTGTGTTTGTAAATACTAGTAGAAATAAGTTTCTCGTGAAATGTATAGTAAAGATTACAGGGGAATCTAGTCTTATTTATTACCCTATGTTGTCTGTTTTTATGCTTCTATGAAATCTGTGTTTCTGCTTCCATTTATAGTGTACGCCAGGACCTGATGAACTTGTTCATGCTTCTGAATAACAGTATAATGAATGTGGTCTTTGTATGTGGGAAGCAATGGATAGAGAGTATAGATTGGCATGTTCTATAAGAGAAACGGATGACAAAGAAGATTTATAGAAAAGAGTAGAAAAATGTAAACATTTGAAAGACTACATGTTTACCACAAATCAATTTTCTATCTAAAAGACCTCTGAATGTTATATATGACAGACTTGGTTACAGAGTTTACATAGAATTCACAGGGTAAACACCCAGCTGACTCTAAACTTAGTGGGAAAATGAAGATGTTCAAAACATGGAAGAGGGAAAAAGAAAGCATAAACCATAAGATATAAATAATAATAGTTGAGATTTATAGATAAAAATAATGAAGCTGATTTTTTTCTTTAATAAAATGATATGCTAAGTTTGTGTAAATCTGTAAGTCACAAAGGAGTGTTGGTTTTTTCATTCACATGAATCAAAACCTGTCCATTCATGCTAAACGTCTATGTTGATTCCCCACGTGGAATAGGTAACATTCTATTGTGAAAAAAATCTTTGAAAAACAGTAGAGTTTAATTCCTAATCTTGATTAACCTTCTCACAACAACTTTAATTACAAAAGCAACCAGACAAGTAAATGTAAATGTTCTGAACAAGTAGTTTTATCACTAGAAAAACTAGTGGCACATAACTTCTAGAAAAATAGTATAATCTTTGGATATGAAGGATTACCAATTTTTATTTTATTTTGTAATTTTTCTTTTGTAAAGGAAGATGCATCCTTTCAAATATTTTAGTTGTTTTTGAAATGTGTTCTGCCATGCTTAAAATTTAACATGAGAGGGTGAATATTAAAAGTGAGTATTTAGGAGAGCAACCAATGGAAGTTATAAATTAAATAAACGTCATGGTCCAGAATTTTTAAAGTTCATATTCTGAATGTTTAGTTTTATAGAATCGTTTAGAGAATAATTACATTTTTTGCATATCACTTTGACTTCTCTTTATCTGTTTTCTGTGCTCAGTCCTTTTCATATACTGGTCTCCCAAAGTTTGATGGACTACAAAATTCAGATTTCCGCCCCCCCTTCCCAATTCTCTATTTTCTCTGTGTTTTTCTCTTGGAGAGACAGTTCTGTTCTTGAACTGCTGTTTATTATAGTGCAAAGACCGAATAGTGTAACAAAAGTTATTTAACCACTTTATGACTCAGTTTTCCTTTTTATAAATCAAGAATAATAAAAATACTGAATCAGAACATTGTGGAAGAAGTCGATGAGAAATAATTACAATTATTGGTTAACTCTCTACCTGTGTTTAAAAGATTACACTGAGTTACTTCCACAGAAGTCCCGCGTTTTCTGATTATCTGCTATTTCTTTTTAAAATCCTCCAGTCACCAAAGATTTATTTCTAAAACTGAATTTAATATTTGTCTCCAAGTTGACCTTTCTTTCTAATTTATGTATTTTTCTTATTAGCAGTATTGTTCTCTAAATTATACAGTCAGGTAATCTGTTTATCTTTGAACTATCTCACCCACTCATTCCCCTTCTCTGGTTTCCACCCTCAACCTTCTATCAGTTACTAATTTCTGAGGGATTTTCTTCCTAAAATGTAATTTTGATTATGTTACTGTGTAGCTCAGAAATCATCTCCAGTTTCCTTCTACCTTCAGTATCAATTTCACATTTGGTGTAGCCATTCACAATTGTTAGGATTTAGCCAGAATCACTATCATCTGGTACCTACCTTTCATCCTTATCTGCTTTTACTCCTCCTGGAATCTACTGCTTGAACCAAACCATTGTACTCACTATGCTGTATCATTCTATAAATTTCTTTAATTTGCTAATGTCATTTCTCCTATCTGGAATCTTCTCTTCTCTGTGTCTATTTGCATCTGATCCATCCTTCATTGCCCTGTTGAATTCTCCTGATTTGTAGGAAGCATTCTCTGGTTATTTCAAGCAGGACATTATCTCTCTATTATCTATCCCCCATAGTACTCATATTTATAAAAAGCCATTTACCTTAAAATATTCTTTCTGGATTTCTTAATTATATTTCTATCTATAGGCACATGATAGTCTTTCAATAAATGTTTTTCCATGAATGAATGCATGAATGAGTGGATATATGTCTTCTCTTTCCATCTATACAGTACATCCTTAAAAGTAAACCAGAAGGGTCTTCATATCTAAGTTGCCTCTTTCCTCCATAACACAAAGGTAACTTGCCTGACACAAAATTGACACTCAGGCAATTCATTCATTTACTCATATAAAAATACATTGAGTGCCAACTATGTGCTAGGAATTGTGCTGCCATATAATTGATTGTAATTCATTCAGTATAGAGGATTAGACTATTTAGGGAAAAAATACAGAGCAATTTGGAAAGACTTATGTTCAGCTTGGAAAAATCACATGAAATGGTCAAAAACAGACCTGTACTTGTTAAAATCTTGTGTTCTAGCTTTAGATACTAATAAGAAGACGAGAAAAAAAAAAAAAGCTATTGAATCAATGTCATAGGTTATACTGATGTTCAGTTTTTTCAGGTGGCCTCTAGCAAGAGTTGATGATATAGTTTGAGGTGGGGAAAAGTCACTTCAACTGTGGTGGTTAGGGAAGGCTTTGTATACTAGCTGGGATTTTAGTTTGTTTTTTTAGAGATAATTATTTTTTATATTTTTTTCTGCATAACTGCAAACCTTAAAGGAAACAATATTATCATTCCAAAAGAATAACCAGTAGAAGGCACTGCTTCCTAGGACTTTGTCTCTGAATTAACTAGTCAAAGGTTAAAATGTTTAGAGAAAGACAGAAACTTTAAAGAGTGACTATTATATACAGAAAGCAGTTCCCATTCTGAGTCTTCCATTTTGTGCTTGTTCCACATACTCATTTCTTTGACCTTGTGCACGTTGTCATTTTCCAGAATAATTGCAGCAAAGAAAATATCCTGAGCAGACAAGAGTTAAGTTTAAGGCAGTAAGTAGATGATTCCTCAGTAATAGACCTATTAATAATTAACTCTGTAGCATTTTTTATAAAGTTACTTCACTTTTATAGTCTTTTACTTATTACATTTTAAAAAGAACTGTAGGATTTTCTTTACAAGTACTTAAAAAACCTGATTAAACAAGGTTTGCCAATTCCTTTACATAGAAATTATTGAAAAGAAATATAGTGTTATCACTGAGCTGGATTTCCTTTTTTTTCTGACAATATTAAAGCATTTTCTAAGCATACTTGTCCTGTAAGACTAGATCTTACAACTATCTACAGTTAGAGAATAGTAAGAGAGTTGCTGGTTTTAATTAGTAGCTTTCATTAAACACATACTGATTGAAAGGCTACTATTTTCAGAAAGGATTGTAAGTCCTGGGTAAGTAGCTGTGGACAAAACTAAAGTCTGCCCTCCTGGATCTTATAGTGGGAGAGACAGATAAACAAAGAAATAAAATAATTAAATATGTCAGGTGATAAAAGCTGGGAAATGATGTTGGAGCAGAAAACTAAATGAAGTGAGGGAACAAGAAAGTGTATATATGGGGTAGGAGGACTTCAGATTGAGAAAATACCAAGTATGAAAGAAGCATATTTAAGTTAGTGGTGAATTAGTCTCCTGTTGCTGTTGTAACAAATCATCACAAGTCTAGTGCATTAAACAATACAAATGTTTTCACTTAACGGTTCTAGAGGTTAGAAGTCTTACAATCAAGGTGTTGGCAAAGCTCATTCTTTCTAGAGGCTCTAGGGGGGAGTTTGTTTCATTGCCTTTTCTACCTCCTAAGAGGCTCACGACCGCATCATCCATTTTCAAAGCCAGCCACATGGTATCTTCCAATCTCTCTCTCTCTGACTCTGATCCTCCTGCCTCCCGCCCTTATAAGGATCTTTGTGATTACTTTTGGTCCACCCAGAATATCCAGAATCATCTCCTTATCCCAAGATCCTTAACTTAATCATATCTGCAAAGTCCCTTTTGCCTTGTAAGGTAACATATTCACAGGTTTCAGGGATTAGGACTTGGACATCTTGGGTGAGAGGCATTATTCTGACTAGCACAGTGGGTCTGCAACCTTAACTGTGCATTAGCATCACCTGGAAGCTTTAAAAATTTCTGATACCCTGTGTGCATTCTGAAACCAATAACATCAAAATGTCTGGCAGTGGGACCCAGGCAGCAGTATTTTTTTAAACCTCTCCATATAGTTTCAATGTGTATTCAAAGTTGAAAACCACTGGTTTAGATTTCTGTTGCAGTCTTATTACATCTTTTATTTACTCTACCCCTAAGTTTGCTATATATATCTGAATACAGTTGGGGACGTCCTATTTACATAGCCTTTAGCCAATAGCAAAGGACTCCAGTAGTTTTAAAATTACTTTCATGTAGGGACTAGAGTAGCCTGATTGTGCAGATTTCTACAGGGACAACTGAAGGAAAAGTGACTCCTTGTAAGACCAAGTTGCCCCTTACAAGGGATTCTCTTTCTTATCTATTACATTCATGTAACTCAGCAACTCCAGGAATGTTATAGACTAGAAATGGGATTTAGTCCATATTCCTGTGTCTCCCCTTTTCCTAAGCAAGCTTGAAACTTAAATTTATATTATACATCCTAAAACCATCTCTGCATCTTTTCTTTTATCATGACTTCCTACGTAAGGTTCCCTCTCCATTTATCCCAAGGTTTCTGTTTGTCCTTCTTTTCCCTCAAAATCCAGCTGTTCAGTGATTCCCTGAAGTATTTCACAATCCTTTGGCCTTCATGAAGCCCTCGGGTGCTTAATTATAATGTCATTTGGCCCTTAACCTGAACTGTCTTTCATCATTATTTCTCGTTTTATTTAAAATTTTCTCAAACAGTTCATAAGCTTTTTATTTTATTTTATTTTTGTTTTTGTTTTTGTTTTTGTTGGCTTCATTGGGTCTTCATTGCTGTGCGTGGGCTTTCTCTAGTTGCGGTGAGCTGGGGCTACTCTTCTTGCGATGCGCACGCTTCTCACTGTGGTGGCCTCTCTTGTTGCAGAGCACGGGCTCTAGGCACGCAGGCTCAGTAGTTGTGGCTCACGGGCTTAGTTGCTTTGCGGCATGTGGGATCTTTCCGGACCAAGGCTCAAACCCATGTCCCCTGCATTGGCAGGTGGATCTTAACCACTGCGCTACCAGGGAAGTCCCATTCATAAGTTTTTAAAGCAGAAACCCTGAATTACACTTTTTTATTCCCATTAGAGAATAGTCTTGCACATAGTAGGTAGTGAGTAAAGGGTTGTTGATGATTTAAAGATTCCCTTTGGTCCTGGAATTAGAAATCAGTTCTTTCAAGAAGATTTTCTTGTCCACACACAAAAAAGTGAGTTAAAGACTACTATTATAAACTATGATAGTGATAGTTATAAACTAACTCCAGAAGTTAGTTTCACACTAGATTGTATTTGTCAGTCTCATGTCAGGTTCTTTGAAGTCTGAGTTTTGTTCATTGGTAGGTCTAGCACCTACCACAGGAATGACAAAAATCATCTCTGAATGAATACAGAAGAGCATAGCTCAGCCTAGATACTCAAGTTGTTCTAAGGTGTCTTTGCACTGTAACACAGACATGTAGTGTAAGCTGCAGGAACTGGAATCCTACATATCCCAGATAGACAATGCATGGAAATTTTCAGCGCCTCCTTAATGCTTTTTTAAAATTGAGACTTTGTTCCATCCAAAATGAAACACTTTGGTAGACAAACTTTGGTAGACTAGACATAGATGATGCAACCAACAGATTGATAGCTCTTTACATAATTTATGTATTTTACTTTTTTCTCATTTTCTAGCCTATTACTGAACTGTAACCATAGTCATTTTTATTCTAATAATTTAAAAAATCTTTAGGAAATCTTTTACCTGAACTGCATAATTTTTACTCTTAAGTCCAACACATTTAAGAACATTCTATAAGTCTCTGAAAATGGAGTTGAAATAAAGATGAAATATGTAATATTTTAGGATCAGTTTGCCATTTGGCACCATGACTCCTTCATGGTGTTTTAGATCTTATACTTTTTTCTCCATAAAATGATATGTATATGGAGAGACTGTTTATCCAGTTGGATATAAAGATAATTTAGGTATTGAAAGAACTAGAAGTCTTGAGAATAGCAATATCTTATCTACCTTATATACCTTATGTTTACTTTTAGACTTTTAATTTTCATAATCATTATTAATAATGATGTTAATGAAATAGAAGTCAGCAAAAAGGTCATGCCTTCTGAAAGTCATAGAATTGTATTAACTTAGGAAAAGCCAGCTAATCTAGCTTTCTGCTTTGATAACCCAGAAACTGACTCTTGATAATAGCCTGGAATTTTCAGACCGTTAAGAGACTGATTATACATAAGACTGAGGTAGACTCCAAAATACCAGACTGTTAATTCCAGCAAGAATAGTAATGCCCACACAGACCCTAAATACTATGGTTTATGTAATAAATGAGTGATCTCCTTGTAGTCAAGCTTCATGTGAAACCAAGAAATAATCAAAATTCTCTTTACTGATTTAATCTGATAGATCACTTCTCAAAGACCTTACGTATTTTAAGTCTGTTCTGTCACTCCATTCTCTTTACGGGAATCAGAAGTTCGCTTGGAGAGCATGGAAACAAAACAGTGGTAGTTAAATATCTCTAGTGTTAAGAGTTACTATGTATAGTTTAATCTGTCAATTTGGTGGTAGATATGGTGTCGCCAACAAGACTGAGACTTTTCTAACTCTGTTAACTCCAGCCCCTTACTCTTTCTACATACTTAGAGTATATTTGGAGTAAACCTTGGTGATGAGATCAGAAATAAAGATACCTGAAATGTGCTGGCCCAGTCTGCTTCTCCTTTAAACAGTGCTTACATGGTAACCACTATCATTTCCTCCTCTTCCTCTGTTCTTCAGCTGATCAAGACCCCTGCTATTAACATTTTTTCTTTAACACTTGCTAATACATTTGATCAGTTTACTGTCAAGTATGACTGGCCAGGGAGCATTTCTCTATTGGGAGACTGTGTATTTCATGTTGATTTTACAGTTTAAGTCTTAGAAGGCAATCTGCATTGTTATTTTGGAGGGCTTTTTGTTTTCTCTGTTTTTGAGGGGGGTGGGTCACCCTGTAGTTTTAAAGTTTGTAAAATAAACACCAGCTATTGCTTACTGAGTGTCTACTCCGAGCAAAGTGCTCTACAAGTCACTTTTCATATGGAAACAGTTCCTTCTCAAAAAAGTATTACAAGTAGATATGACATCTCACTTTAAAGGTGAGTAAATTGAAATAGAGATTTAAAGTAAGTCTCACATGTAGTAAGTAGCAGAATCAGTATTTTAATTCCCTTTATTTTTTTTCTACTGTGCTATTATATCTTAATAGAATATATTCAGCCCTTGAATACACTTTTCTTTTTAAACGTCTGACACTAAGAATAGTATTATTCAATGGTGATTAGAGGCCCCTGTTTTGGTAGTACACTTTAAATTTAAAAATCAGTGATATATATGAAGGAAGTGATGTGGCAGTTAGTACTTTCCTGCCTCCTATTCCACTGGTCTAGGGTAAGAATGGATGATTCTGTGAACACTGTTTGTTTGTTGAACAAAAATTAGAGCTTTTTCAAGTTCAGATCAAGTTGTAAATCCAAGAGAGTTTTTTTTTAGTTAAAAATTTTAACTCTGTACTGCTTCTATGTAAAACTTTTAATGAGAAGGATTTCTTACGTTTAACTAAAAATATTTGCCACTTATTTTTTAACCTCTGATAACATTCTCAACCAGACTCAAGTACAAAAAAATATTTAATTTTTGTTCAGTTATCTAAGTGCATTGTCCTGTAGGCATTAGCTCATCAAAACAAAGCATCCTTATTTGATTTTTTTCTTTTACTTAGGTATTCTAAGGAATAAATAAATCTGAGAATCCACATCTAAATATTTCATGGAACTGTGGAAATAAAGCTGAAATATTTTTATATTCTTACCTTTTTTACTACTTGCAAATTTTATATTAGAACTAAATGCCAAAATTGGGTGATGGGGCGGTGAGAGAGAAAAATTCTCAAATGTTTCAGAATTAACAGTGATTGTAAAATTTATTCAATTCTTAATAAGCTTTAAACAAATATGAAACTTTTTGTTTTGTGATCTGAGGTTTGCTGATAACAAATATTTCTACATTTTATAATAATCTTACTTTTAATAAAATGCAAATCATTATAATGGCAACCATCCATTTACTTTATTTTTTGATGAAAGAAATTTTAGTTATTTCTCTTCTTTTAACTGCCAACAGTATTTGCTATTCATAGATGTCCTGTCTTCAATAAGGTCTATCAAAGTGTAAAATGAGATGGGTATTTTTCTTCCCTTTAAAATGGAACGGTCTTTCATTATGCAGTGTTCTTAGGTGAATTCTCTTGTTTAAGAAGCCAGAATACAAGAGAGTGCTATATTAGTGTATTATTCTTACAACAAACAAGCACTGTTCTGTTGCTACCTGCTTGGCCATTGTTTCTGATTGCGTGTGCTTTGCAGTGGTATTTGGATGCTTTCCTGCTCTCTGCCAGCACAAAAAGGCATTTCTGTTACAATGGCCCCTAACCACACAATAACGGCATTAAGGATTTATGTGGAGGTTTCATTATTTTCTCCTCTTTTGTTCCTTCCAGGATGTCTTCCAAGCGACCAGCCTCTCCGTATGGGGAAGCAGATGGAGAGGTAGCCATGGTGACAAGCAGACAGAAAGTGGAAGAAGAGGAGAGTGACGGGCTCCCAGCCTTTCACCTTCCCTTGCATGTGAGTTTCCCCAACAAGCCTCACTCTGAGGAATTTCAGCCAGTTTCTCTGCTGACGCAAGAGACTTGTGGCCATAGGACTCCCACTTCTCAGCACAGTACAATGGTAGGTTTCTCATGGTCTGTTGTGCCTACACTCACTTTGTGACCAGTCTACTCCTCTAGTAGTTTAGCTTCAGTCCTAGGCTTTGTAATTATCATCTACTTAACAGCCATACACAAGATTCACTCCTAACATCTTAGAATTCTTAGTAAGTAAATTGATTCCAGTAGGGAGTATAAATAGGCTATTTTTGTTTGGTTTGGTTTTGTTTTGATTTTGATTTTCAAGAATTCTGCTTTTGAGGCATTCCCAACTTAATTAGGGGAAAAACATAATATAAGAATAATGTTAAAGTAACACATTTACAATTAGTCCTCATGAAAGTTAGGTATCATAATATTTCTAGTAAAAGATTTTTCCAGATAAAGCTGCAACATAGTTTGAACATTTCCACCACGATAAATCAGTGCTTTTTCAATTTCTGCTTTGCCCAGATTGGATTCCAGTATTTCTTACAGTACTGGGAATATTACAGAAGAATATGTTTCAAAGAGACAATACTTTTCTAATGTTACTGCACTAATTTTTAACTCAGTCTCATTCACTCTGTTGCTCTGATAATTCAGTAATTCCCTGGTACCTCCTATTCTAGAATTTGCAGCTCAGGATAATTTATCTGGCCCTTCATCCTGGGGTCTGGATCACTGCAGAGGATTAGGAAGCTGTGGTTTCATGGATGAGAGGGAAGAAGGCAGCATAGCATCTTTGGCTGAAGCTTAAACAGCAGACACACACACAAATAAATAAGGCCTTTAGGTTGTTCTTAGGAACTTAAATGCATAGAATCAGCATGCCAGCAAGGTAGCAGGGCACTTAGCTGCCAGTAAAGCCACCCTCGCCTTTTCAACATGGCTTCTTGGGTGGATGTCACATTTTTTGTGGCCCTTCTTCTTCTACTTCAAGGATGTCAGTGCTGTTAATTTGAACCAGATCACACCAACAAAAATATTTCATCACACATCCTCATACCTTTAAGAACAGCTCTGATTCTGTTAAATCCTTTATTTTTTTGTTTTGTTTTTTTGACATTCTCTAGGAAATTATGACATATCATAAACATGTTCGGTACTGAAATATGCCCACTTGTGTATGTCATTGCATTACTGTATGTGGAATTAAATCAGCAAGAAGAATCAGATTATCTTCTAATATCTGGGAAATAAACACTGTTCTTTGATAATTCACATTAGATTTAAATACTTCCATTCAACATTTTAAGCCTCATAGGTCAGAATTTCTCTGGGTATTTTTGACTGTGTGCCAAAATTTTCTTACCAAAAATAATGTTTTCGCTAACACTTATATAGCGCTTTTACAGATGTGTCGTTTCAAGCACGTGACATATATTACTCGTTTAACCTTCACAGTAATTCAATGAAGTGTTATCATTAATCCCACTTTACAGATGAGGAAACTGAGGCACAGTGAGGTTAAATAGTTGCTCCAGATCACAGCTAGTAAGTGGGAGAACCAGGGTTTACCCAGGCAGTCTGGCTTTGGATTCCATGCTTATAAACATTATAAGCTCTTCACAAGAGTACACACATATTTAATTTTCTGGTCATCTCTTATTTGGTAAATTAAATCCATAATTCCTCCTTTTCTTCCCTCTACTATGAGTTCATGTTAGTTACGTGCAGTCATGTAACTTCTTCGCCTCCTCTCACAAAGGTTAAACTAGGAAAATAAAGGGGGAAAATGGTAGTATGCAGCTCAACAGGGTAGAGAGGTCGGATTCCCCGTTTGACATTGCATCAGTGCTCATGCTTTTTCCCTCTCAATATTTTGACCGTTGCCTTCTTTCAGGGAGTACCCTATGGAGAGTGCTCCTTGGTTTGGTTTTCCTGTAATACTGCTGTAAACAGAAACACACACATTTAAAGGAGTGAATATAAATAATTATTATTAGAAGAATACGAGAAAGATAAAGGGGAAATTATCTTAAATACTCAAGGATGGGTATGAGAAAAGTATCTTAAATTACATACTATAGTTGGCATGAGTGGATGCTGTGATGCAGGGTGTTAGTGAAAATGAAATCATTCAGTTTGTAATGGAGAATTCAGTTTAACTAAATGAAACCTATGAACTGCCTACTTTGTACCAAGTTTTTTTGTTGTGCACTATGGAAATAGATTTGCATAAGGCACAACTCCTTTCCTCAAGCACCTTTATCCAGGAGAGAAGTTCTTAACTCCGGTCTGTGGATCTCCTGAAGATGAATGGAGAATTCTGTATGTGCACACATGTGAGTAGGGTTTTGGTTTTCACCAGATTCTCAAGTAGATCTGTAGCGCAAAAAAGACTAAGATCTACTGTTCTTGAAGTTAATACACTTGGTATACAAATGATTTAACTTAGTTTTAGTGACATCAGCACTGATATTTTCTCTTACTATATATCTAATTGGTTTCTAAATTTTTTTCTGCCTCAAAAGTTTCTTGATTCTACCAGCTTTTCATCTCTAACAGTTGAAGAGTCTCCTATATGATCTCAAATTTCCAGCCTCTCCTCTTTCCAGTCTTCCTTTCAACTTCCACTAGACTTATTTCCCTGAGAAAAGAGTTGGATTATTTATCCCGCTTTGGAAACTAGTGTATGTCCTTGTTGCCTATAGGATTTAGTCTAAAACTATCTTAGCATGAAACTCTATATAGACCAGCACCAAAATATGGCTTTTGTCTCCTCTTTGGCCACATCCCGCCAGAGACCCAGTGCTTCAGTCATGCAAAGATTTTCATATATGTTCATAAACATACCAGGTTACCTCAAATGACACATAGTTATTCTTTCTAGCTGGAAAACTCTTTTTCATATTTTACAGTCCTGGTGAATTGTGTTTCTCCCACGAGACTGAGTTCAAAATTGCTTCTTTTTAGATGCTTTCACTGACTTCCCAAGGCAGAATGGTTGCTGCATTATTCGTTTATCCATGGTACTTGTTTATATCTTTTCTCATGGTCTGTATTATAATTTATATGTTTACATGTCTGGCTTTCTATGCACTGTATTTCTCCTTAAAGGCACAGTCATACACACGCACATACACACACATTTGTATTTCTGATACCTAGCATATAATAGATACTCAATTTATGAGTACTGATTAAATGGCAGAGTTTATATGGATGATTAAGTAGGAAATATGTTTTGAACAAAGTTGTTAAGATGTTATTCATGGTGAATATGCTGATTTTCTAGAAATTTTAGAACTAGAGTAGAATCTACTACTGTGCAGAAAGTATGTTACAATAGGCATGATATATTCAGCTATTAAGCTGATTAAGATATATTTTACCCATTTATCAAAATGATTGAATACATTCATAGAATTGTTATTCAACACATTCCTTGTATTTTTTTCTGGATACTAGGCCATTGTCATAGTCACATAACAAGTCCTTTTATTTTCAATAGTAAAATACATTCTTTATTTGTTTTCCTATTCAATATCTTTGAAAACAGAGAGAATGTTTCATGGTTTTTATATCATACAGTTCAATTTATGGAAAAAAAAAAACAGCTTTCCAGATTTCATTGCTGGCTTATGTGTGACATTCATACTCCAAAGAGAGGTGTTGAGAGGTCTACATTTTGTATTGCCCACGTAGTTTAGAGACAAAGTAAAACTTTTGAGTAGTCCCTTTAATGCTGACTTGAAGTTATAGAGAAATGCTTTCAGTATAAAATTTAGGTTGGAAAATATTTCCTGAGATAGAAGTTCTGTACACCTCATGACTGTTGCCATATAAAGATTTTGGGGAATTAGGGTCCTATGTTCATATTCAGGGTATGCAAGTGTTAAAGTTTGGAATTCGGTCAGATAAAGATGTAGTTCTTCCTTTCTGAAGTTGTGTTTTTTGCCTTAATATTTTGGAGAAATAAGCTAAGTGGCTAACTAAGAGTAACTCCCCAAGCAGCTATAACTGGTATAAATACTACAAGTCCTTCTGTTCCTTCTATACTCACTGTTCAGAATGCACTATAGATGAACTTTCTTAAGCAGATTATACACATATAAATACTATCAGATAATTATAATTATAACATATATAGTTATATATATTATATAACTATTATATATATAATTATAATAATGTCATAATTATAAAATACTGTCAGATTTCTAATCAATGTAAGATTGAGACACATAATTATAAATATGAAAAAGACTGATTCTGTTGGGCCTTCTCTGAAGCTCTCATAATTTTGCCAAGCAATTGATAGCAACATTTGATTCCCATATAATCTTCAAAAAGCTAAAAGGCAAGGTTGGCAAGTCTGGTTATGACACGAGTGGAAATGCAGTCCTGGGCTTTATGTTTATGAAGGGCAAATCGACCCTTCTTGTCCCCTCTGCCTCTTTTTTTAACATGAGTTTGGAGGCTGTCACTTCAGAGTTTCAGAGACAAGCAAGAGACACTATAATTTCTGGCTCATTTTTAATGATAGTCCTGATATAGATGGATTTATTTCATGATGCAGAGGACTATCCAGAACATTTCTTCATGTCAGTCAATGTGATTATTTATGAGCACCAGAAGGAAACAGAGTGAGTCTGAAGAGAAATCAAGTAGCAGCATGAGAGGCAGCCAGGAGGGGACTCTATGGTGGCCATGCTGGTGCTCGTTTTGTCTGGTTGCATGCTACTTCTGCTGGTTAGATGGTTGTTCTAGTGTCAAATGTGATGTGAAATGAAAGTCTTGACCACCTGTGGTTACTGAATAATCCATTTTCTTTTTTTTCCCCCCCATAAAATGTTTTCTTTTATCTCAACCAAACTCTCTTTTGATTTAAGTTCCTCTTGAGTTGAGTGAACAGTTTTGTATAACCGCAGAGTGGCTGCTTCCCAAGATTGATTTTTAAAGCATACAGTTATTTATTTTAAGAATACAATATTAAAAAATAACTTGGGTGTTCTCTCTACAGACAGCTGAATTTCAAATGAAATAAATACTATGTTTGCATATAATTTTTTAGCATTTAAAGATCCAGTGGATTCGGAAATGTGATGCTATAATATATTCTATTATCTCATTATTGCTTATATTGATAAGATTTTCCTGGAATTG
Source organism: Balaenoptera borealis (assembly GCF_965194805.1). Classification (NCBI taxonomy): domain Eukaryota; kingdom Metazoa; phylum Chordata; class Mammalia; order Artiodactyla; family Balaenopteridae; genus Balaenoptera; species Balaenoptera borealis. The sequence continues at coordinate 20,414,992 of NC_138870.1, read as the reverse complement.
TTAAAGAACTCTGGGTATATGATGTATTGATTAGGTTTAATAAGTTGATGTATCTTAATGTGTTTAAACACTGCAGGGTCAATAGTTATCATAAAGCAACATTCAGTGTGAGTCAGTTTTTTTGTGAAGTCCAGCAGAAGGAGAAAAAGGTGTCTTTTAAAGTTGATCTTCTATAGAAGCTGGACATATAACTGAGAACCAAGTATAAAATTATAGCACGGTTCCAGTGTATGAAATGCAACCTTAAACACTTAAACCCTGAAAGAATTCATTCAGTGCACACGACAGAGAGAGGCTTTTACTTGCTCAGGCTCACTGTCAACTCCTAGGATTCTTTATTTACCCAATATAATTTTAATTGCTATATGATAGCTGTGTCTTGAAATAACCTTTATATAAATTTTGCTTACAATCTGACAGTTGTTAGTAATGCATTTTTGATGTTTGACTAGGATAATTTTATGTGTGAAGTCCTGTTCAGAAAACTTAAGAAGGAAAAGAGAAAACTGCATGTGTTATTTAAAAATAAGTCACAGAATAGGACCTTAATTATGGTATGGTAAAGATTCCTATTTTTATATGGTGGTTTTTATAAGCTTTTAAATTTCTGGTTACCTTTGTACATCAAACTTAGCCTAAGTTATTGTGATGGTATAATGCATACTGTTGTTAACACGAGTACGGTTATTGTGCCAGTTCTAATAATGAGAATTTCATTGTTTAGAAAGAGCATTCTCCTACACTCTAGACAAAAATGTAATTACTTTTGAATGATGTGGAATGTGCTCAGTTTAATAGCATGGAGAATAGATTCAGAAAGATTCAGATAAAGTAAGCTTGGAAACCGTATGTGCAGTGTGGCAGTATAAAATTATGAGTGTAGGCAGTATAATTCTACACACACACATACCCAATTTCACACACTTGATCTATAAACTGTTGTTTTTGTAAGAGATAGGCTTGCTTATGTGAACAAGGCCAATTCAGTTGAAACAAGGTGAAAATGGTGACAAGTTTGAATTTGTTTTTTATGCTAACTTGATGTTTATCATACAATGAAATTACATTGTTGCAAACATTATTCTGTAAATGTTGTCAGAAAATACCACACCTGTTTATCTAGATAAAATCCTAGGCTTGCGTTTGAATGTAAGTGGTTCAATCTTTACACTTGCATTGTTTCTGAAAATTACCCCCAGGGCTAGAAGGAATGAGGACATGTGAAGAACAATCATTTGGGGTCCATCAGAGCCACTGGATTAAGTTGTGCAATAGATCTGGTTTTGTCCTGTTGCCATAAAACCTTGATTCATATGATGTCCACAGTATTTGAAGTACTATGTTGAGTTTGAAGCTAACTAGGATTTGAGAAATTAATGAACGTATTCTCACATGAAAAAAAAAAAAAGCACTATGTGGGAATTGCGAGGTAGTTCAGGACACTTAATGAGGGTCTAGTGTTAGCTTCTTCACAGAGTGCTATGCAGTGACAGGGGAATGAGTAAGAACTTCTAATGCTGTGGTAATGGGGCAAAATGTGTTTGCTTAAGAAGATTTGGTCTAAGGGAATTTAATGGCTTTCATTTAATAGGGGTCTTGTGGAAAGATTCAACTCAAATATATACAATGAATACCTATCAGCAGAGATGCAGAAATGAGTAAGAACTAGTCTGTTCCCTCATGTAGTTTTTTACATAGTATGGAGGTAAGATAAGCACAAAAATCACGAGATTGTAATATAAAATATTAGAACCCTGATACAGGCTAACAAGTGCTAAGGAGATTCACAGTTGAAAGGTATCTCATCTGTGGGGATCAGAAACATATTAATATGAAATTGTTCCCATAAGAAAATTACTAGATTCCAAGATATCAAAAAATACATACACATTGGATCATTACTGTTGATGCAGAGTCTTTACTTTATACTTGTGGATTGTTTTGCTTTTGTCATAAATATCTTGTTCCCAGAAGAAATAATTAAGTAAGAAAACAATAAGAAAACATACTAAAGACAAAGTGCCCTGTAAAGGTCTTAATGTAAAATGTAGGGAAGTTAGTAAAATATGTGCCTCATATTAATAGGAATAAAAACAGCTACTTTAGTTATTCGTGTTCTTTAATCTGGGTTACCACTTTGAATGAAGTGGAAAGAATGGTGGAATACTTGGCCAGGATACTGGAAATAGCAAGGATGCTAGGAAGCAGTGCTGGAGGCATGCTTGAATAGTGTTCCTGAATTTGTGGAAGGGATAGGTGTTCATCTTGATCTCATTTGTTATTCTCATACCTGCATGATATGATCATTTGTATTTGGAAGTTAAAAATAATCAAAAGTTTGGGAACCAACCTTCATTCTGTATCTTAGATGTTTGCTTTCAGTTCTACCTCATTTTCCTCCTTTGATTCTTTTCTTTTGCTCCTCTTCTTCCTCTCTCTTTAAGTTTGCCTCTATCAGAAAACGTTCTTAACGGATCCTCTTGTGGATCTCAATGGAGCCATTATCAGGAAGGGAGAGGGGGTAGGAGAATCAACACCATTGTGCTCTGATACATACTTCCTTCTAATTTACATATACTGCCTCTTGGGTGGTTGCCAAACCTTCCTGCAGTCAGGCTAGGTTTCTCTTACTGTATGTGATTAATAAAGATCAATTGGTCTATGATAAAGTTTTCACTGATTTTTTAGTAAACAGAGACGGTATAGTTAGTTTTTCACAAAACTATATGATATATTTCTTTAGTTTATTCAGAGATTATATTCTTTAACTTTTCTTTCATGATCCAGTGTTGATAAAGTAGTGATAATTTTAGTTTTAATATCTTTACTTGGCAAACAACCAAACAAAATATACTTAGAACCTTGTATTGGTTTGCAAATTATTTTTTGAAATTGTACTTATCTGTGAATCCAAATGTCTGGGACACAGTGCTTTAGCGGATGCCTGTGCTCTTTGTGTGCCTATAACTAGCTTTCATATTAAATTATTTGACAGCGTCTGTCACTATTTTCATTTAGTTCTTGACTCTTTCTTTAACTCAATTAATTGTTTTTGTCTTTCTATTTATTTCCAAAATGTGAGATTTTATAGAGATTGGTAAAAATGAGAAATAGGGAATGGAGATCATTTTACATAACTAGAAAGTAATTTTGATGTTAGTGGCACTATATTAACTTAATATGAGTGATAATAGCAATGAGTTTGTCATTTCTTATTTTATACTTGCAAAGGACACTTACCTAAGAGAATCCAAAATAAATAAAAATTTTGCAGTGTTGGTGCCTGAATGCTGGGAATTGGAATGAAATCTACAAGATTCCATAACTAAATTGCTAATGGGACCTTGAAATATTTCAAATAATACTTACACCATGTTTCCTCTTGGCTGTATTAGTTAGATACTACTATCCACTGGACCTAAAAAGGAAAAGTAATCTTTGTATAGCAGTCTCTTTAAAAAGCACAACCATTAGCACTGAATTTGGATCTTAAGAAAGTAAAGTCATAAAAGTAATGTAAGGTAGCATTGGACTTTCATTGCAATTTCTTTTTCTCACATATTTTGGCAATTAGACTTACATAGCTTCTCTTTTAAATGTTCCAACAGGGACTTCCCTGGTGGTCCAGTGGGTAAGACTCTGCTCCCAATGCACGGGACGCAGGTTTGATCCCTGGTCGGGGAACTAGATCCCACATGCATGTGGCAACTAAGAAGTCCACATGCTGTGACTAAAGATGCCTCAACCAGCATCCTGCATGCTGCAACTAAGACCTGACACAGCCAAAATAAGTAAATAAAATAAATAAAAAAATAAAAGTTTCAACAAATACCTTGACTTGGGGGTGATAAGCTAAAAAATAGAAAGGAATTCTATAGCATAGAAAATCTAATAGGAAGATGGGGGGAGCATGTTCAAGAGAAATGATTCTTTAAGAAATGACAATCTAACTGAGGGGATGGAAAAAGATATTCCATGAAAATGGAAATCAAAAGAAAACTGGAGTAGCAATTCTCATATCAGACAAAATAGACTTTAAAATAAAGACTATTACAAGAGACAAAGAAGGACACTACATAATGAGCAAGGGATCAATCCAAGAAGAAGATATAACAATTGTAAATATTTATGCACCCAACATAGGAGCACCTCAACACATAAGGCAAATGCTAACAGCCATAAAAGGGGAAATCAACAGTAACACAGTCATAGTAGCGGACTTTAACACCCCACTTCCACCAATGAACAGATCATCCAAAATGAAAATAAATAAGGAAACAGAAGCTTTAAATGATACATTAAACAAGATGGACTTAATTGATATTTATAGGGCATTCCATCCAAAAACAACAGCATACACTTTCTTCTCAAGTGCTCATGGAACATTCTCCGGGATAGATCATATCTTGGGTCACAAATCAAGCCTTGGTAAATTTAAGAAAATTGAAATCATATCAAGTATCCTTTCCGACCAAAATGCTATGAGACTAGATATCAATTACAGGAAAAAATCTGTAAAAAATACAAACACATGGAGGCTAAACAATACACTACTAAATAACCAAGAGATCACTGAAGAAATCAAAGAGGGAATCAAAAAATACCTAGAAACAAATGACAATGAAAACACGACGACCCAAAACCTATGGGATGCAGCAAAACCACTTCTAAGAGGGAAGTTTGTAGCAATACAATCCTACCTCAAGAAACAAGAAACATCTCAAATAAACAACCTAACCTTACACCTAAAGCAATTAGAGAAAGAAGATCAAAAAACCCCCAAAGTTAGCAGAAGGAAAGAAATCATAAAGATCAGATCAGTAATAAATGAAAAAGAAATGAAGGAAACACTAGCAAAGATCAATAAAACTAAAAGCTGGTTCTTTGAGAAGATAAACAAAATTGATAAACCATTAGCCAGACTTATCATGAAAAAAAGGGGGAAGACTCAAATCAATAGAATTAGAAATGAAAAAGGGGAAGTAACAACTGACACTGCAGAAATACAAAGGATCATGAGAGATTTCTACAAGCAACTATATGCCAATACAATGGACAACCTGGAAGAAATGGACAGATTCTTAGAGAAGCACAGCCTTCTGAGACTGAACCAGGAAGAAATAGAAAATATGAACAGACCAATTACAAGCATTGAAATTGAGACTGTGATTAAAAATCTTCCAACAAACAAAAGCCCAGAACCAGATGGCTTCACAGGTGAATTCTATCAAACATTTAGAGAAGAGCTAACACCTATCCTTCTCAAACTCTTCCAAAATCTAGCAGAGGGAGGAACACTCCCAAACTCATTCTACAAGGCCACCATCACCCTGATACCAAAACCAGAAAAAGATGCCACAATGAAAGAAAACTACAGGCCGATATCACTGATGAATATTCTTTGATATCACAATATCAAAGAAATAAAACTACAGGCCAATATCACTGATGAACATAGATGCAAAAATCCTCAACAAAATACTAGCAAACAGAATGCAACAGCAGATTAAAAGGATCATACACCATGATCAAGTGGGGTTTATCCCAGGGATGCAAGGATTCTTCAGTATATGCAAATCAATCAATGTGATAAACCATATTAACAAATTGAAGGAGAAAAACCATATGATCATCTCAATAGATGCAGAAAAAGCTTTCGACAAAATTCAACACACATTTATGATAAAAACCCTCCAGAAAGTAGGCATAGAGGGGACTTACATCAACATAATAAAGCCCATGTATGACAAACCTACAGCCAACATCGTTCTCAATGGTGAAAAACTGAAACCATTTCCACTAAGATCAGGAACAAGACAAGGTTGCCCACTTTCACCACTATCATTCAGCATAGTTTTCAAAGTTTTAGCCACGGCAATCAGAGAAGAAAAAGCAATAAAAGGAATCCAAATCGGAAAAGAAGAAGTAAAAGTGTCACTGTTTGCAGATGACATTATACTATACATAGAGAATCCTATAAGATGCCACCAGGAAACTACTAGAGGTAATCAATGAATTTGGTAAAGTAGCAGGATACAGAATTAATGCACAGAAATCTCTTGCATTCCTATACACTAATGATGAAAAATCTGAAAGAGAAATTAAGGAAACATTCCCATTTATCATTGCAACAAAAAGAATAAAATACCTAGGAATAAACCTACCTAAGGAGACAAAAGTCCTGTATGCAGAAAACTATAAGACACTGATGAAAGAAATTAAAGATGATACAAACAGATGGAGAGATATACCATGTTCTTGGACTGGAAGAATCAACATTGTGAAAATGACTATGCTACCCAAAGGAATCTACAGATTCAATGCAATCCCTATCAAACTACCAATGGCATTTTTCACAGAACTAGAACAAAAAATTTCACAATTTGTATGGAAACACAAAGGACCCCAAATAGCCAAAACAATCTTGAGAAAGAAAAACGGAGCCTGATGAATCAGGTTCCCGGACTTCAAACTATACTACAAAGCTACAGTAATCAAGACAGTATGGTACTGGCACAAAAACAGAAATATAGTTCAATGGAACAGGATAGAAACCCCAGAGATAAACCCACACACGTATAGTCACCTTATCTTTGATAAAGGAGGCAAGAATATACAATGGAGAAAAGACAGCCTCTTCAATAAGTGGTGCTGGGAAAACTGGACAGCTTCATGTAGAAGAATGAAATTAGAACACTCCCTAACACCGTACACAAAAATAAACTCAAAATGGATTAAAGACCTAAATGTAAGGCCAGACACTATCAAACTCTTAGAGGAAAACCATAGGCAGAACACTCTATGACATAAATCACAGCAAGATCCTTTTTGACCCACCTCCTAGAGAAATGGAAATAAAAACAAAAATAAACAAATGGGACCTAATGAAACTTAAAAGCTTTTGCACAGCAAAGGGGACCATAAACAAGATGAAAAAACAACCCTCAGAATGGGAGAAAATATTTGCAAATGAAGCAACTGACAAAGGATTAGCCTCCAAACTTTATGAGCAGCTCATGCAACTCAATATCAGAAAAACAAACAACCCAATCCAAAACTGGGCAGAAGACCTAAATAGACATTTCTCTAAAGAGATATACAGATTGCCAACAAACACATGAAAGAATGCTCAACATCACTAATCGTTATAGAAATGTGAATCAAAACCACAATGAGGTATCACCTCACACCAGTCAGAATGTCCATCATCAAAAATTCTACACACAATAAATGCTGGAGAGGGTGTGGAGAAAAGGGAATGCTCTGGCACTGTTGGTGGGAATGTAAATTGATACAGCCACTATGGACAACAGTATGGAGGTTCCTTAAAAAGTAAAACTAGAACTACCATACGACCCAGCACTCCCATTACTGGGCATATACCCTGAGAAAGCCATAATTCAAAAAGAGTCATGTACCACAATGTTCACTGCAGCTCTATTTACAATAGCCAGGACATGGAAGCAACCTAAGTGTCCATCGACAGATGAATGGATAAAGAAGATGTGGCACATATATACAATGGAATATTACTCAGCCATAAAAAGAAACAAAATTGAGTAGTTGCAATGAGGTGGCTGGACGTAGAGTCTGTCATACAGAGTGAAGTAAGTCAGAGAAAAACAAATACCGTATGCTAACACATATATATGGAATATTAAAAAAAATAATAATAATTGTTCTGAAGAACCTAGGGGCAGGACAGGAATAAAGATGCAGATGTAGAGAATGGACTTGAGGACACGGGGAAGGGAAAGGGTAAGCTGGGACGAAATGAGAGAGTGGCATGGACTTATAAATACTACCAAATGTAAAATAGACAGCTAGTGGGAAGCAGCCGCATAGCACAGGGAGATCAGCTCGGTGCTTTGTGACCACTAGAGGGGTGGGGTAGGGAGGGTAGGAGGGAGACGCCAGAGGGAGGAGATATGGGGATATATGCATATGTATAGCTGATTCACTTTGTTATAAAGCAGAAACTAACACATCAGTGTAAAGCAATTATACTCCAATAAAATGTTAAAATTTTCTAAAAAAAAGGAAATGACAATATGAATTCAAAATATTTAGAACTCTAATGCTCCATTAGGTATATTTAAAAGCTTTAAGTGTATTTAAATTCTTCATTTCCTCCATAAGGTCTGAGATGCCCATAATTTATGCTGGCATTAAAACTGAATTCATGATGGTATTTCAGTATGCTACCAGTTTTGACCATTGTATGCCATTTTCCACGTTTCTTGTTCTAGAAAGTAAATTTTATGTTTTTCTCTATTCTACTAGATAGGGGGAGAAAGTTCTTTGTCATTTGAAATGAGAAATAAATGTGAAGCTAACTTAGGTTGACAATTGTAATCAGTCCCTTTGGTTACATATCTTCTTTGTACAAAGGCAAAATGCTTTCAAAAATTTTTATAGACCATTTTTAGGAATGAAACATGTGAGCAGATGAGGTGTGAATGTAAGGAGAGCAGCCTTGGCCGGCTCTGTGACACTGACATCACATGATAAAGTAAATGAACACAAGTGACTGGATTTTGTGTCTTACTTAGTCAAGGCTGCTTCTGTGGCAGCAGAGCAAACAATGTTATCATTATATAGAGAAGCAGTGTTTACTTCAGTGTCTCTTCTTAGCTTTTAAAAATCCAGCCTGACTCCAGATAAAACAGCTAATCTTGTTGGTTGATGTCCCTAAGCGAGAAAGTAATATTCTAAGGGTAAATAAAAATTTTTAAATGGAGGTAGGATATGAAAATGAATATAATCGCAAAGCTACCATTAAGTAGCTTTGTATTACAAATTATGTACAAATATAGAGTATGTATTATGTGCAAATATAAAATATGTACCATGTAAAAAGAGAAAACCTATTTTAAAGAGTAACAGAAAACAAGTTACAATAGCTAAACAACATTACACTTAATAATGTACTAAGCTCAGTAACCACCTCTCCTGCCACTTCTGGACCCTTCCCTCTGTGTAAATACACATCTTGGAAAAGGGGAGATAGCTGGGCTGTAACCAGGATCCATCTTTAGGCCTTGTGGTGGTGTCTGGCATGCTTTGCACACTAGGGGACACAGGAGTCGGAGAACATGCTTCTTGTATATCTGAGACTCTGATCTCCCCAGGGTCATCAGTAGAACATAAGAAGCAACTTTGAAAGTCTTGTGTGAAGATATTTTATAGCCTGTCTATAGTCTGATCTTTGCGACCCAGATATGGAAGATTTCAAACAGTCAGTGCTCTTTAGAATATGGCATTTCATCATTAATAATAATAGGAATGTATAATATTTCAATGTCTTCTATGTACAACCCTACGTTTATTATCTTAGCCAATTCCATCAACCCAGTGAGTTCAGCATCTGTGACTATCTCCATTTCTCAGGCAGATAGCTGTCTTAGATAAAGGGATTTGCTTAATATATAAGTGGTAGAGTTTGGATTCATGACTTCAGAACTCAATATCTGTGCTCACTGCCTCTCCACTCATACAGACATTAAAATCATTTTTGTAGTTTATCAGAATAAATAATTTTAGAAACCTTTAGAAATACTTGTGGGAAATGTAGGTGGAACAGTTGTTGCTTGATTATTCTACCTTAACTCAAGAGATAACTTTTTAAATTTTCTTCTAGCTGGCTTTAAGTTGACAAGCAGATTTAACTATTTCAGAATGTGTACTCGAAGTTCTGCATAGGCTGTTGGGCAATATGTGAAATTTCAGAAGATTATTTGCTAAACCTTTCACATAAAGATTAGTATTAATTTGTGCTCTGGCTATAAAGCTCTGCTGTTGGCATAAAATAATGGTTTAGAAGGCCTCTAGTGACAAAATTACTGCGTAAATGCCAAGTTCTGCTGGTTGATCTCTGTATGGCATTTGGCAAGTTATGGAAATTCTCTGTACCTTATTTTGTCATCTGTAAAATGGGGATGATTACAATAGCATCTAATTTAGAGGGTGCTTGTAATATTTAAAGAACTCAATTCACATAAAGCACTTTGGTACTTGGAATGTAGCAGGAACTTAGTAAATGTTAGTTATTAGCTAAAGTGCCTAAAGAAATGTTTAAGTTCTTTGATCTAGGAGAAAAATGGTACATTGTATTAAATGTCAGATGCTTTCAGTTCCTATAAATTTAAGAAACTTATAGGAAAACCCAAAGTTAAGGAAAACCACTTTTGAAATGAGAAATCCAATAGAAATCTCAAGCTCTTGTGATTAAAAAGTTCCTTTTCTTTTCTTCTTCTTTTTTTGGTATATTTGTCTATTTAAAAAGGAGACCATTCATTCAATCTGAGACACTGTCCCTCAGTCGAATATTTATAACAGATTCAATTATCACAAATATTGTTCATTGGCAGTTAAATTTTTGCTTAATGTTGTTAAGGCTGTTCAACAGCTGCAACCACCACTACAATATAAATCTACGTAAGCCAAGTCAGAACTGTGTTTTGATAAGATAATGAGATACAGAATGCAGTGGTAAAGAGCCTCCACTCTCCCTTAAACAGCTTGGGTTCCAATGATAATTCCACACTTTATGATGTGTGTGATCTTGTCTTATTTTGTGGCATCTCGCTATGATGTGTGTGATCTTGTCTTATTTTGTGGCATCTCGCTGTGTCTTTGTTCTCTCATCTGAAATTGGGGATAATAATAGAACTTCCCAATATAGAGAGGGGTCATAAGGATTAAATAATAGAATTCTCATAAGTGGCCTTGAAACATGCCTGGCACGCTCTAGTTCTTGAATAGTTTGTACGCTATTGACTAATTACTATTAATTACCAGAACAAAGCACTGTGTCTTCTTTTGGTCTCCTGATAGTCATGCTTCCCTTTTAGTAACCTGGAGGAATATTACCCACATTTCTCTCCCCATTATAAGTGGTTCAGTAGTCTTACCATGTAGCCCTGTCAGTATCTTTGGATGTAATTCATCTTGAACTTGAGATCCAAACTCATTTAAAGGAGAAATGGTCCCCGTGGGTAAAAGTTCTGTCTTGTTCAGTACTGTATCCCTAGAGTCTTGCACAGTGGCTGACACACAGCCAGTATCTCAAAATAGTTGAATGGATGAATTAATGTCTCCAAAACCTTTGTTCAGAGAAGACATTCTGAGTGCAACTTTCCATATCTACATGTTGAAATAATGATACTTAATTCAACGAGAGTTGATATAATGATTAAATGAAATAATTACCTGGCACAGTGCTTGTCATATCATGAGTATTCAGTTGATGTGAACTCCCTTTTTGTCACCCTTCTAATTTTCTCAGCCCAGTTGCTCTTCAAATCAATGATAGAAGTCAAAGCATTCTTCTGCAGTTTCATATATTATACCTCTCTCCAAACAGTTTACCAGAGGGAAGCAACATCAAGACAAAACAAAACAGCAAAAATACTTTGGAACAAAATATATTTTAAAATTGCTTCAGTTTTCTTGCATGGGCATTCTAAAGGCTACGTAATGATTTTATTTTAGGAAATAGTTAATGAGGTACATGATAATTACTATGGTTTTATTATCATTCACTTTTTGTTGTGATTTTTAAGTTGCAGTACATTTTAAAATTCCTATTTGATTTCAGGAATTTTAGAGGTACTGTGGGGGATTTAGTTTTTTTGTTGATTAGCATTGTATTTATTGCTTTTTTAGTCCTTTCATCTCTCATTTTTGTTTACCCATAAGGGTAGCTTGAGATGATGTAAAAAGGGTATGATATGAATAAGAGACACAATACAAATGAATTTTTGTAATATAACAGCTCGACCTATCAGAATTCTGACATTTTGCATCTGTTAAAAAACAAAATTCAACTGAGTAAATTCTAAAGATCTCATTGCCTTTACTCAATGATTAATGAATCGGACAGCATCCCATCTAGCAGATAGAAGGGCACTCTGAAGACCTGTACAAAATGAAAGACTTTCACAAGCAGAAAGGAGTAGGACAAGGAAGTTATACTAGCAAAAAAGCAGATTGGTTGTGACAAGGTCACTTGCTTTGGAGACAGCAGGGGTCTAACAGGCAGATTACCTCACAGTGATTCCTGATTGACTGGTTTAGGATTCCATTTCTGGGAGAGCCCAAAACTGTAATTAAATTAACTCTCAGTTTGGTGACAGGAGGCTTAGCATAAGTGACTCCATTTTGGGCCTATTGTCCTTCTTTTAACACATCTAAAACTGATACACCTAACCAAAATATGTGTATCTTTAGCTGTTAATTGTTGATGGTTGTACATATATTTCTGCCCTTGTTTTATTGGATAAAACTTTGACTTGTCACCTTCCTAATGTGTTTCGTGTGATCTTTTAATTTCCTATCATATAAATTCTTCTTCCTGCTCTCTTATGTCCCCTTCAGTGAGTCTATAATTATTTTTGTTTTACATAGATAGAAACATGTTTTTCCCCCTTTTTTACATATGGTGTTTTTGCTTCACGCAGAGAGAACTACACAGATGACATTTTTTAAAAACTCCATATTTTATTCAGTTTTACATTCTTATGTTTATAACCCTGAATATCTCCAAAATGTCCTTACCTAAAACACTTTATAATGTTATTACTCGATTTATACCAGTAAAGATACATCAACTTTCTCAGGGATAATCTTTAAGCAGAACTTAGTAAGACAAGCTTTGAAAACTATCATTCCTAGGAAAGTAAATCTTGAATCACAAAACATCAGTTTAATCGCTCCCCTTGACAACTTAACACGACAGATTGAAATATAAAAGCTGATGCAAGTGGGATCAATGGATTATCTAAGTCCCTGAACATCTTCTCTTAAACTGGGGACTTAACAGAGTGGTTGTGAGAGGGGTGTGTGTTGTGTGTCCCTTGTCACGTTCAGAGCATTAAGTTTTCAGAGATTAGTGCTGATTAGATGTGGTCTACCTGGACATGAAGCAAGGAGAAAAAAATTGGGAGGGAATGAAAGAGAAAAGAGGGGGCTACAGGAAGAGAGGGGTAGAGAGATTTACATGTCAGAACTCAGGGGGCTTTGTCATGGCAATTGTATAAAGTGATCTACAGTGCAAATCGACTTGAGCATGTCCCTGGATAGCAGGCGGTTTACAGCCTTCACGAGCTGAGATTACTGCTTTATCTTGTCATACTAAATTAACATGGCAGCACACTGTTAAACAGTGGTGACCTCTTCATCTGGGGAAATTGCTGCCTAGAAGAGAGATGGTATTTAAGTGTCTCTCTCTCTCTCTCTCCCTCTCCCCCTCCCTCTCCCTTTCCCTCTCTCTCTCTCCCCTTATACACTTAAAGCAATTTGGGGTTAGACAAGAGCCGTTTAAAATTGTTATAGAAAAAAAATTTTATATTAAGTTTACAATAGATAAGATACAATTAGATCCAATGGCCACTTTGAGTAGAATAATAGATTTTATTTATCTAAAAATGACATTTCATCTTTATACATTGGAATTAAGACTATATTTGTTGTCTTTTCATTTTAATCCCTTGTTATTCTACAAATAGCCTATTTATGTAAGTTAATTTTTATACTTTCCATAAGAATTGATTGGTGGTGAAGAGATGGGGGAAATAAGACTCAGACATTGGTTCTTCCACTAGTCAAGTAGAGGGATAGCTCAAGAGAACTAGCAAGCGGATTATGCCTTAAATAGAAGTACCCAAGTTATTTCTTCTTCCAGAGCTTACCAGGCACTGCTTCATTCCTCAGGTTCTTTTTAATTTCTTTATTAAAAGGGGAGAGAGAGAGAGAAGGTCGTAAGATTAATTTGCCTCATTCCTCTGCCAGCTTGCAGCTGTTCCCTTCATGTGTGTTTTAAGTTCTAGATATAGGAAATATCCTCTTTTCTTCCCATCTTAAAATGTTGATAAATCAACCAAAATCCAGTACATATTTTTCTGTGCTTAGTACATGCTCTTGAAATTTAAGTCAAGGAAGGGGTGAGGCAAAGCTTTAAAATACCATATGAGTGTTTTATTCCTCTATGCCCCCAGCTGAAGACTCTTCATCCCTAAAGAATAGCCCAGTGAATTGCTTCCCCATTAACCTCTAGAGCAAGTGTTTTAAACTTGGTGTTAAATCACTTTAAGGACTGTAGGGTGAGCTTTATGGAATCTGTGAACCCCCTGAAACTGTGTGATACACTTACAAATTTTTCTAGAGAGAGTGTTCATAGCTTCCCCCCAGGGGCCTTAGCCACCAAAATAGATTGTTCATAGTTTCCCCCAAGGGGCCTTAGCCACCACAATAGATAAATACTTTTCTATAATGTAAGTCTGTTTTGGGCATTACTGGGGTACATCCTCCCACTGGGGCTATATATCTAGCAAGTAAGATACTGACTTATAAACACAGTAATCGGAAGTATATTCACCAAGCCTACCTTGGAGAGTTTTCACAGGACTACCATGCTGGAAATAGTCCTGTAGTTTATGTACTGCTCCTGGCCACTTAAAACATCCTTTCCCTGGGTCAATTTTTTGAGCCATAGATTGGCTATAATTCTAGTATAAGGATGTGTTTCCATTCTCCAGTTCCATGGATTCATAGTCCAGACCCTAGAAACACACAAAAAATTATTTAGCTTACAAGTGATGTGGAACAGGGGTAATGTATTTTTTTTCTTTTTTCTTGATAAGTTGCTTCCTTCTGCCCACTACCAGAACTATGAAAAAGAAAACACATTGATTTAGGGGGTGATTTGACTAGTAAATCCTTCCTAAGATGCCCTGGTACCATGCTGTTTAACTAACATGGGATTTTTTTTAATGTCAAGGAAGTTTGCTTATGTTCAATACTGTCACAAACATGGTGTTTTTCAATGAAAAGAAAATGACAAAAATTTCTAAAGTTGATGTGGTAATTAATGCTCTATATTGTTTGGGAAGTAATGTTGAAAAGTGACTTTTGAACTCAGTCTTTTCCTCCTTTTTCTCCCTGTTGATAATTTCTTCTTCCCTAATATATATATATATATTTTTTTTTTTGATCAGATTAGATGCATTAGCAACTTTTCTGGATAAAAGAGAAAGTCATTAAATAGCCACTCTCTCCTATGTTTTACTGTTTATAACACTGAGAAGTAATTTTTTTTTAGTTAAGTTCAGGGCTTAGAGGTAAGGTGATATGATACTATCAAAAATATTAAGCTTTCCCTTATCCCTTACTTCCCATTCCCCTGTATTTATTTAATAAACATGTTTAATGAGCACTCTGAACACTCATATATTAAAACTTTGAAGAGTTTCTTCCAGCTAAATTGTGAATTTGATATAGAAAGCCATGGAGGACAGATACCATTCTATGTCATATGAAACAGCAACATGTCAAAAAATGAAAGGACCCTGGCAAACTTCACTATCACCTCCTATCTCAGAGCCATGGGGGGTGGGGAGGACAATAGCCTGAAAGGCAGGCAACCATAACCACCAGATATATGGAATGGTAGAGAGCCTTATTCTAGGACTGGATGCCTGTAATAAATAGCATACTTGAATATTAGAGATTATTTTTGAGGAAATCTTCAATATTTAAAAAGTCATTGTGATACAGTATTTTCCAAAATATGCAGAAAAACTAAGAGAAAGAAAAAAATATAAACAGAAAGAGAAAGTCTATAAAACAAGAAGTAAAAAGTTGTCAGTTATCACACTAAATGTAAATGGGTAAACTTTCCTTTTAAAAGATTAATATTTTCTGAATTTTTTTAAAATCTAGTTTTCCACTCCTTAAAAATGTTAGACATATAACAAAATAACATGGAAGAGTTAAAATAAAGGGGGGGTAAAAATATAGTAAAAATTCACAGACAGAAGTCAGAAGTATCATTATTATCAGACCAAGTTGAATCAAATACCTGAGACAGGGTACTTTTATGTTGTTATCTAGAAATAAAATGTCATGAATATTATACATTAAATGAACTTCACAAAGAAAAAAGTTACTTCAATATATTAAACTACAGAAAGGAAAAATGTTAGAAATATGAGATGTTGATAGAGACATAACTATACTGAGATTTTTTTTTTTTTTTTTTGGCTGTGTGGCATGCGGGATCTTAGTTCCCTGAGCAGGGATCGAACCCGTGCCCCTTGCAGTGGAAGTGTGGAGTCTTAACCACTGGACCAACAAGGAAATCCCTATACTAAGAGATTTTTAAGTATTCTTTTCTCGTTTACAGATGGATTAAACAGAACACAAATAAATACATAAAGGTATTGATGAACATATTTTTAAAAATTGACTTACTAGCTGTCTATATATAGATCACTTAAAATATTTTTAAATGTATACTTCTAAATAAGTTTTATATTAAAATGAATCAAAACTACACGATGCTTAAAAAACAGCAGCATGGATATCAAAACTTGTGTGAAATGATGAAAGTTCTAGTGTTAGCCAAATGTATAACTTTAAGTGCCTTCAGTATTAAATAGAACGAATGGGGAAAAGAGAACATAGCATTTAACTTTGGAAGCAGAAAAACACTGTAGTAAAATAACACGAATAAAGGCATAGAACAGATCCTGAGGAATATAAGGAAGGAAATAAATGAACTGGGAGAAAATTGGGGAAACTTTTCCCTAGATTAATAAATGAAAAAGAACAAACACATACACAAAAGTAGAACTGATTAAGGGTAACATTATTACATTCAAGGAGATGTTATAAATTGTTATAACGTATTCTAACATTTTCAAAACTGTGTTCTAAAGATCACATGTTCCACACAGACAAAGGTTCTATAGTCAAAGTAATTAGGGAAGCATTTCATAATGTAATTCATAAATCTCACTTTTTGATATTGACATTCCACGTGGTATATTAAAGGTTTTGAAAAGTCAGTCCTTTTTGTTCAGAGACTTAGCTTTATCTTGCATAATGTTTTCCACATTTAATCAATCATTGAGCCCTTCTTTAATATATAGGCTCTTGAATCGATCCCTGGGAAGTTATTTCCCATTGACCATACACTGGCAAATACGACTGTTTAAAATTATTAACAAATTTGATAATGTTGTTGAAATGCATGATTTTATAGGACTACAAAGAAAATGGGAAACCTAAACAGACTCTTTCCATAAAAGACTTCTTTTTTTCCAAGCCAAAGAATAGCTCCACAAATGGTACCTCTAACCAACTCAGTATTTTCAATTTCTAAGAAACTGAGAATTCCCATGTTGTATAAAACTTTCCAGAGCAAAAAAATAAACTTTCCAATTAGCATAACTATAATACCAAATCACTCCCCTAAAAGAAAGTCCAATCTCATTGTGATTATATATGCAGAAATTCTAAATAAAGTATTAGAGAAAGTTATAAGTGCCTTTTACTAGCCTTAATAGACCATGACTTAAAAGAGTTATTTGGGCAAATGCAAGCAGAGTTTGATAAACAGAAATATATATTAGCATAATCTATACTGGGGGTCAACAAACTATTGCTAGCTGGTTAGCTGGCTAAATCTGGCTTAGTGGCCAAGTCTGCCCCACTGTCTGTACTTGTTTAAAAAAAGAAAAGTTTTATTGAATAGAGCCACACCCATCCATTTACTAGAGTCCAAGATTGCTCTTGCACCACAATGGCAGAGTTGAGTAGTTGCTCCAAAGGCCCTATTTCCCTAAAGCTGAAAATATTTACTATCTGGCCTTTGACTGAAAAGCTTTGCCAATCCCTGGTCTATATCCTCACTGGCTCTAGGAGAAATCTTGTTTGAAAATCCTCAGAAAGGTGTTTGGTAAAATTCAACACCCACTGCTTTATACGCAGTCTTTGTAAATAACCAGTAGAGTGATACTAGTATAATCTCAAATTAACAGGTGCTTCAAATTTAATGATAAAATTCTCTAGTTCCCTTTAAAGTCAACAACAAATCAGGCTCATTCATTATCGTGTCTTTCATTTAATATTTTATCAGGTTTATTGCTTCCTCCTTTCCTCCCTTCTTTCTTCCCTTCCTTCCCTCCTGTTTTTTGCCCTTCTTTCTTCCTTCCTTTATTTCTATTAAAAAATTGTGGAACTTTTTATTCAAGAAAAAACAGTAGGGAATATTTCCAGAATTATGAGAAATTTTAATTAAGAAGAAAAGAGTAGGGGAATTTTTCTAGAATTATAGAACCTAAAATGATCTTCTGAAGTCCTTAGGTATCCTAATGAAAACCTTTCAGCAGACAACTTTCTTAATGATACAGAACGTATGGTTTTCTCTATGCTCTTTGATTTCTTTTTTTTTAGAAAAATTAATTTACAGTTTCTTTTAATAATGTCTCTTTATGTGTTATTGTTTTTAAGTTAAAAAATTCTACTTCATGATTATTGAATAGAAGCTTCCTGCTTTGTTTTAAGGTTAATCACTTTCATGAACAAAGAAAAACTCCCTGTTAGTTTGTTACAGGTCTAACATTAGGTAAGCTACACATTCTCAGTTTAAAACATGTCATGGGGACATCCCTGGTGGTGCAGTGGTTAAGAATCCGCCTGCCGTTGCAGGGGACATGCGTTCAAGCCCTGGTCCGGGAAGATCCCTCATGCCACGGAGCAACTAAGCCCGTGTGCCACAACTACTGAGCCTGCTCTCTACAGTCCGTGCACCACAACTACTGAGCCCATGTGCCATAACTACTGAAGCCCGCTTGCCTAGAGCCCGTGCTCTGCAACAAGAGAAGCCACCCCAATGAGAAGCCCGCACACCGCAACGAAGAGTAGACCCCGCTCGCTGCAACTAGAGAAAGCCCGTGTGCAACAACGAAGACCCAATGGAGCCAAAACAAACAAAAAAACCCTAAAAAAACATGCCACGAAAATCCACTATCCTGTGGTCATAGCCTTGAGTCAGGACCATGAGGCAGAATGGAGGTTGATGGCTTACTCTTTTTTTAAATTAATTAATTAATTTATTTTAGGCTGCGTTGCGTCTTCATTGCTGCACGCAGGCTTTCTCTAGTTGCGGCGAGCGGGGGCTACTCTTCATTGCAGTGTGTGAGATTCTCATTGCGGTGGCTTCTCTCATTGTGGAGCATGGGTTTCGGTAGTTGTGGCACACGAGCTCTAGAGAGCAAGCTCAGTAGTTGTGGCACATGGGCTTAGTTGCTCTGTGGCATGTGGGATCTTTCTGGACCAGGGATCAAACCCACGTCCCCTGCATTGGTAGGCGGATTCTTAACCACTGTGCCACCAGGGGAGTCCCCTGATGGCTTACTCTTAAGCTGGTCACTGTTCCTAGAAAATGTCTGTTCAAAGCTTGATGGATTTTGAGCTATAAATGAGCTATAAATTTCCAACAAATTTCTATTGCCTTTTCCCTCTTTTGGTACTCAGTGTTTTGAGATGGAAAATAGTATGGATACAGGACTTCAGGGAGTTTGTGTTTTAGAGCATTTTCTCATGATTTACAGGACTAATCATTTCCCTTAAGACTTGTTCAATTTCGGTTGAGGTTCAGTCTCCCTGTAGTTTATTTATGTTCAGCAGAGCTCTGGAATCACCTTATACCTCTTTGAGTTCATCTTTGGCTCTGGGTCATCTTGGGATCATTTTTTCGCTCTATCTCCCTTCCTATAACTGTAACTTTTGGTTAAATTCTAAGTTGCTACTTGCAGTCCTTCAAATTTCTCTTCTACATGGTTTTCAGCTTCTGAATGAAACCCAGTGTGTTTTTACCAAATGTTCTGTTCTTGTTTCCTCTCCGTTTAGTGGAATTTTTTAAAAGACAGTAGTTTTATTGGACCCCTCTCAAATGTCTAGAGATTTCTCAGAGCAGCTAGATTATAGTGTTGTCTATTATAGTGCTTTGCTGAGCTTGATTGCCTCACTGCTGCCAGGAGTCCGCAACCAGCAGTGACTACCCAAGGACAAAACGTGGCACTGGGATTGATTTCCTCTTTGAATAACTATGGTATCAATTTACTAAACATAAATAAATCAGTATTAAAATACCATTTTATGAGATTGTTCACCTAAGAATTTAGATGAAGAAATATCTTTCTGAATCTTACTGGAAATGAATTGTCTTCAGTTTTATAGGCCAGAGAAAAATTATCCTAATTTTCCCCTTTTGTTTTGGACATGGCTTGGCTTTATATCTTATGCTCATTTATAATTCCTTGATTTATTACACAACATAATGTAGTTTTGTGAATCACCATCTTTCCAGCACCTAATAGTCAACATTTTTTAATTCGGAAGATCTACTGAAAAGAGTCTCACAGTTAACCATACTTTTACCAGAGCCTCTAGCACAATAGTAAAGTCCAATGAGTGAAAGTCTTTTGTAAGCAAGTTATTGGAAAGTTTTTTATTTGATAATAAGTTAAATATTGGTAGCACAGTGACCAGTTAAACACATGTAGCTCTTTGAACTTGCCTTATGAATCTCTTAAATACAATTCATCCTCATGTGCTTTATTTCCGTTGTGGTAGTAATCCTTTACCAGTAGGGTCCTATATATCCTTTGTGGCAAAGAAAAGAAAATGATATAATCTAAAGCAGAAATAGTAGACTGTTTGACTTAAGAACAAATATAATATGGAAATTAAAATATATGCAGAGAATTTGCAGTTGAGGTGTGCATGAGAATGAATACCTTGGCTGACAGACACATCAGTATAAACTGGTACTTTATAGTAAACGTTCATTAGCATGTAAACAAGTGGTTTACTTTTGGTGTCATGACATTGCAGTTAATTCTTGGCCCTGGAATCAAGTGCTCAGAGATACTGATTTAATGAAAAATGTAAATATCAAGTTTTTATAGTGAAAAAATTTTTTTGCTTATTAGCTAAAAATAATGTAACTTTTAAAAATGATTCTTTTTCATTTGCTAAAGCTGTCTCATATGAGAAAAGTAAGATATTAAACTAAACCTTGCTAATATTTTACAGGTTTAGAGAGTTTGAGAGCAAAGGTCATTTTGACTGTCTATGCATTTGGCGAATGCATTTTACTCCACTGGTTTATCTTTAATTGGTCAATGAATATGAAAATGATCTACTAGGAATATTTATCACTCCTTTGATTTCTAGAGTGCACTGGCTACCATGGCTGGCAAGATTTGTGCCTCCTTTTCTTGCACAGTTCCATAGGCAGCCTTCAGAATTTTTTTGAAGATAGATATCTTCCCAATTGTTCTAAAATCAAGGATATATTAATAATTATATAATACAGCTCTCAAGCTGTATAGCAAACTAGTTACTAAATAGTCCAGCTAAATAGTAATATGATCATGAAAGTGTATACTAAGAACTGTGACTTCACAGTCCAAGAAAAGCATGGGGAAAAAAACTTTAAATGTAAACTAATTAAACAGTTTTTTAATAGTTCTGCCAATCTCTACCCAGAATAAATATACAGTTTTCAATTTTATTTTATTTATTTTAAAATTTTTATTGAGATACAATTGACATATAACATTGTGTAAGTTTAAGGTATACAGTGTGTTGATTTGATTACATATATATTTTAATATGAATACCGCTGTAGTATTAGCTAACAAACACCCCTATCATATCACATAATTACATTTTTTATGGTGAGAACATTTAATATCTGGTCTCTTAGCAACTTTGAAGTTTATACAGTATTGTCTATACAGTTTTCAGTTTTTTTGAATGCTTTGTCTTGTATCAAACCATAAGAGACTATACTTTCAGGTCTTTCAGTGACAGACAATATAAATTCTAGAAGAGAAGCAGTCCAGCTACATGTGTGTTTGTGCTTGTATTTTTGAGGATTTAAGATGAAAACTCATAAAATCATCGGTCAGCATGTTGAAAGTATGCAAGTAGATAAATGTAACATATACAAAATATTCAGTGAGAATAAATGTAATACAATGCTTGTGTTAAGTCAGTCTTTGCAAAAATGTAACACTACCAAATATTCTTAGAATAATGAGAAGAAAGAAAAGATGCTTGGGGAGAAAACCTATTGTCATTGACAGGGCCTTTTATCCATTAGGCGTTGTAGGCATAGTACTTTCAGGGGTCCATGAGAAAGTTTTGATTTCTTTTAAAATATGAAGCAAAAAAGTGAACTTTTAGGTTGAAGAAAATGTTTTAGTATATAATACTAATATATTTATTTTTCTACCAGTGGAGTCATAAAATATAATTTTTAATGTATTATGTATTTTAAAATTATTATTAGTAGTAGTATTTATTTATTTTTTATAAAGGGAAGGGGTTTATGAAGACAAAAATTCTTAGGGCCCAGGAAAGCTATGATGTAGCCCTGGTGGTGGGTAAAGCACAGAAAATAATTTTGAAAGAATTTTACAAAGTTGCCTTTTACATAGAGCTCCTACTGCTTCCCTTGTTTCTCCTGTCCAATCTTCTTACCCACTCTCTTACATTCCATGTTTAATTATTCTGTGTGTGCAATTGGAATGTCATTCTTATTTACAGGTCACTTTGTTAACATAATCCTTTAGTAGCTCGAATTGTGATATGGAAAAACTGATCCCAATATTCATCCACTATCTAGTCCAAAACAAAGATCAAATTATTATTCACGTCATACAATAATTTGTATATTGTATGAAATGTAGCAGTTATACATATAGGTAGAAATTTTAGTAACTCTGTGTAATACAATTAACAATAAGACAAAATAAATTTAATAAAAACGTGAAACAAGCATAAATGATGTTAATATAGTACTTTTTCTCTTTCCATATTTTATTTCTTCTTTACTTGTTGGGCAGTTCATTCAGACATAATGAAACAAAAGCTGACATCAAAAAGAAAACTTTTGATTATTTGTAATTGAGATGCTTTTAGTTTAATATATGAGCTATACATAGGCATTTTGTTTCTTTAAATATTTCTGTCAAAGATATTGTTTATTATTTTTTGAGGAAAATATATGATATGCCTTCAAATTTTTATTATATAATTTTAAAAAGACACAATAGTCCCTTCATCTAATTTTGAATAGTTAAGTATTTTTGTTACATTCAAATAGCTACCAGATTTCCATGGTGGAAAAGGGGATTTTTATATGATCCCTGTAATTATAAAGAGATTTTCTTAGTGAGTGAAGTGCCTCATTTATACACCTCTCCTGAAAAATAAAATAAAATAAGAACGACATCATAGTAAATCTTACATATGTAGCAATAGTGAAAAAAATGGAAAAATCAGTGCAACCAGAAATCGTAGTAAGAAATAGGAATACAGCAAAATCACTAGGAATGGCACAAATCCAATTTAGAATAAAATTTAGCACAGAGTCCTGTTTTCATGTCCAAACACCTGGTCTGTATAGCCAAAGGGGAAAAGTAGGTTGAATAGTTATTGTGGGATTGTGCTAAGAACCTTAGACCTTATAGCTTAGCTACAAATAGGCTCAGCTTCTGTGTTGGACTGTGCAAGTGGCTCTATAGCGGTTTTCTAGTGTACTCTAAGTAGTTTGAAATGTTGAATTTTTAAATTTTATAAGCTATATGTTAAGTTTTATATATATATATGTTTTCATATATATATAAATTCAAGATTATCTTTTTATTTTCATTACTCCTTATAATGTTCATTGTTATATGCTTTCTTGTCTGGAAGAAGAATGGGTAGAGTTAGAGTTTGTATTTGCTGGGGAAATGTGTTAAGCATTTGAAAAGCCTCTAGGTTTATAATGGGAAAAAGTTTGGAAATCAGGTATAATCCTCACTGTAGTTTTTCTTCTGCCCCTTTCCTCCATCTCCATAATATTCTAGTTGAATTACAGATGGTTTCTCAATACTGTGTTAAATCTATGAGAAATAGTACAACTGTCCTTTTACTTATGACATCAAGTTCTACATACTACTCTCTTCTCCCTCATTTTATTTTCAATTACTTCTCTTCCCCTGTTTTTGTTTCATTCTAAGCATCTTCTACATTTAACCTTTACTTCAGTACTCTCTAATACTGTCTGCACCCTAGGTGCATTGTGAGTACCAGGATGATAGGAGAAAATTGTCACAAAGGAGGTCTTGTTTTACCTATGTTTAAATGCCTCCTCCTTCAGTGTAGTGATAGGGGAGAGAAGTCATCTCAGTTAAACTAACATTTATGGAATATCTCTTATGTATGAAATACATTGGATGCAAATATGAAAAGGACACATTTTTATCCTTTGAGAATTCACAGTCTCAGAAAATGGATATGCATATAAATCCTAATTAAGGCTTTGATAATATTGTGGTGAGTGTTACAGATGGAGGGGTTTATGATATGTTATGGGAGTTTATGGGGGAAGGACAACATTTTCTGACTGAAGGGGAAAAGGAAACTGCTGAGCAAATGGTTCCAGAGCAGTGCTACTCAAACTGTGGTCTGTGCTTCATCAAGAAAGTCTTGTTATGGAAAGAACATCAGCTGAACTAAACTTAAGAGTGCTTAGTGATAGAATTGATTTCTGTTTGGGGGCAGCTCACTATCTTGTTGTGCATTGGTACTTTGAGGACCACCCTTCTAACACATCCAGTATACATGTGCAAATCACAGTAAATCAGGAGTGAATTCGATTAATTTCAAATGTGGGGCAGTGGGGTGGTTCTTGGAGGGGTTTCTTTGAGAAGGTGAAAGGGAAGAAAGGCTTTCTAAAAACCAAGACAGTTAAGCTGAGTCTTGAAGGATAGCTATGATTTGAAAACGCAAGATGAGGTGGAGAGAAATTGAGGGGAAGGAGATATTCCAAGCAGAGCAAAAGAAAAGAGCTCAGAAAAAGGAACAGATCTAGGTATGGTTGTGAAAGTTTGTAGTGTACAATGTACTACTGTTTGTATCTTTTCAGGGAATTTCTAGGTATGTGTGTGGAACAATGGGCAAATAGGTTATCTGATTAGAGTATGCTTTCAAGGAATCTAGTAAAAAGGAAATAACATTTATCAAAAAGTAAATATGGGCTAGGAATTGTGCTAAACATTTATATTTGTCAAGTCATGTAATGTTTACAACCACTGCAAACACAGTATCATTATTCCCATTTTGTTAATATGGGTACCAAAGTGGAGAGAATAAAATAAAGTCACAAGTCCAGTAAGAATGGGACTGACTCAAAAGACCGTGTTTTAATGGGATAAAGTTGCAAAGGTAGATTAATGGCAGACTGTAAGGGGTCTTGAATGCTATCAGAAGTTTGGAGTTTATAATCTGTAGTTGTTGGGGAACTATGAAAGGTTATAGATGCATAAATGGCTTTATAAGCATCCTATTTCATGAATTAAACATTAACTTATGATTTAGTTTAGACTCTAAATATGTGCCTTAGGGAAGAAAGTGAAAAAGTCTAATCCTGATTTGTTTCCAGACTAAAGCAAAATTGAACAGGGTTTAGTCTGGGATGGAGTGGGAATGAGGGGAGATGGATACCCTTGTTTAAGCAAAGTCTTCAAATATTTTGGCCACTAATTGGCTGATTTGTAGTTTAGAGAAACACATAAAGTGTCAAGTAAGTTCTGTGAAATAAGACCAACAATTTTTTCCTCTGTTCTTTGTCAAGAAAAAAAAATGCTACTGAGGATTGGATTATACAGAGATTGCAGTAGGCCTGTGAAGGGTATGAGAAAGGACCAGGAGTATCCATGTTTACTTTTCTTGCTCAAATAGGAAAAAAATAATTTTCACTTGCTTCAAAGTACTTGTAATATGTTTTCTTCCCAGCCTTAACATTATTCTGCCAGACCAGTCAGAATGTGGCAAAATCAGATGAATAATTGAGTTTAGACAGTTAAAGACTGAAGGTAAGACAATTACGTACTGTGTTTTTATATATTTATCACTCATAGACCTATAGAATTTAAAACCTGGCCTTAGATCTTAGAGGTCTTTTGTTCCACAGCTCTCATTTTGATATAGGAAAATTAAAGTTCATAGAGGTTAAGAGACTTGCTTATGCTCAAAAGTGGTGATTTTTGCTCCACTCCCATGTGACTGGAAATGACGGTGCAACTTTAAAGAGGGAAAACAAAAAGTGAGCCCAGAGCAACAGCCGGTTTGGGTGACAGAGTTCTGAATTCACATTTATGTATGTTGGGTTTGATGTACTGAGATATTTAGGTGAAAACAGACTATTGGAAATGTATGATTGAAACTTCCCTGCCAAGAGATAGGAATGTGAAAATTACCTGCATAGACACAATATTTCAAATTGTGAATTTAAGAAGAGTCATTTATTCCCCAAAATATATTAAGCATTTACAATTCCCCAAGGAAGTAAACTTAAGCCAGATTTTAAAGCTTGAGGTTAGTTTGAAAGAGGCAGAGAAGTGAAAATAAGGAGTGTGTGACCTAGAGAAAGCAAGGGGTTAGATTATAGTTATATTGCTAAGTGGAGTGGAGAGTGATGATACCTAAGTTTGTGTATTATCCAAAGGAGTTCTTAATTTTTTTCTGAAAGCTGGGTGGAAGCCACTGAAAGATCTTCAGTGCACAATGTCAAGATCGGATCCCTAAGACAGAGAGTTTAGAAAAAAAAGTAGGAAATTATTATGGCTGTTGAATACATTTTAGAGGATTTAAGGTCATAACAGGCAATGCCTGGGAAAAGAATGAACAGCAGAGGGTGGGCCATCAGAAATCTAGGCAAAGAACTGTCAGCAGTCTCAAATATTTTGAAGAAGTCATGAAATATGTTGCCTTTGACTATTGGAAGATCATTTGTAGTCCCTCCAGGACCCAGGATAATGCTTTTCAAAAAGTAGGCATTTGGTTAACAAATTTTGTGTGCATGCCTCATTGATGTATGTGAGGGGGGAGGTGGAGGAGTGTTTAAATTGTTATTTAGGAGTTTGACAAAACTTCTTAAATTCATTTGGAAATACAAGTTAAAGAAATTGAAATGTAAGATGTAGCCAATTAAAAATAGGAAAGAAAATGGAATATGTCAACAAAGTACATTATGAAACCAAACGGGCATATTAGAAACGCTGTATGGGATTGAGAGATGACATATATGAAAGTAAAACAAACTTTGACTAGAAAATTAGATTAAGGTTAGTAAAGTTAGAGCAATTACATGTTTTCAGCCCAATGAGAGGCTGTATAGCATGATAGTTAGAAACAAAATTGAAGGAGTCAGAGAGATATGAGTTCAAATTACTTATTATTTAACCTGAAGTACCGGGCTTAAACTCAGTATCTGTAAAAGCAGAGATAACACTTCCTTCATAAGTCTGTTAGGAGTGATCAAAGTAATAGCCTCCTAAAAATGCCAATGTAGTTATTGGCTTATTAATAAGTTTAGTAAGTGGTGCTTTTATTATTTTGCTAAGAATATGCCTTCAGGTTCTGAACGAAATCAAAGGTTGATTATGGTAAATAAAGAACATTGTAATAAAAATATATTAAATGGAAGAATTATCCTCATGCATACTGCAATCAGAGTGGTATGTAAGATGGCCATGTAAAAACTCACAGTTATTCAAATTGTCAAGTTTTGGAATTGACACCCAAGTGAAGTGGTGAAAGCTTCATCATTTGGGTCATTTTAAACTAGATTCTACCACACTCAAGGAATCCTGTGGTCAAATTCTTATCCTTTCCACCAGTTGCATAGTTCTTCCAGGCACAGACCTGCTATTGACTTCCCTGTTTCCATGCACAAAGCTGCTATTCACTTCCAGGAAAATTGGTGGCTCTGTGGAATTGGATAAGAATTTGGCCTACAATGAGCGATTTGAATGAATGAATTAGGAATTGGCAAGAAAATACAGACATATGCTACATTTACTTGGTATATTCACGCTTCAAGAGAACTCAGGTAGCACGTAAATTCTGTGTAAAAAGCCAGAGGTTTTCAGCAGGAACCTATTACAAAGGCAGCCTAAATCTTTTCTGTGTATTTTTGTCATATTTAAAGAACAAGGCAAAAATATCATATTTAATTACTGGTTATTGGAATGCCTCTTCTGCTAAGAGTCTCTTTTGATAAAGTCATGTATAGCACCTACTATTTACAGAGCTGCTATCAGAGGACAGGACTAACAGTCATTATAGGCTAATTTAATATGTGGATTTACTAACTTTTTTTCAGATACACTGTTTTTTTTTTAAGCCAGTCTTCATTAGCTTGACTGATACTGGACTACTTGCAAATTAAATGTTATCCTTTGGTTTTTGTAGGCAAAATATAACCAAGGTGTATGGGGACTCACTTGCGTGCTGCCATTAAGTTGGAGAGAGCCTGAATCTTCTCCTATTTTCAGGAGTAGACAAATTTCTTCTCTTGATATTATTGCTCATGCAATTTTCAGTACCAGAGACATTGGGCCTTTAAAAAGGAAGAGATCTTACATTTTTGACAGCTTCTCCCTTCCACTGATTGAAACAATAAAAATAAACATGAAGCTGTCGGTATGGCCTCTGCGTATAATGTCATTTGCATGTGATTTCCTTTACTTCTCTAGATAATTGAATTTATTCAGGCAATTTATTTTTTAAATGTGTAGTCTCTGTGAATGGAAACATCTTAACTAAAGACAACCCTTTTATTTCCTGTTAATGAAATATATACATGTATGTGTGTACTTCTTTCTGTTAGAACCAAGGGAGTAGAAGAAGAAGAATGGAAACACCAAAAATATACCATAAAAAAATTAATTAAAGAGATGAAGTGTGACTCTTGTAACCAAATATTCTCTCTTTGTGTTCACCCCCTGTCTATGTTCAAGGTCCCTGGGTGCTCAATAGGAGCTTTTAAATTATCTTTCCCTGTTTGATGTTGCTAAGTATAATGAATGGATAGCAAAGGACTTTTGTAAGAAGCTACTGTTTGTATAATCTCAGAGTTGGTAAGCATAGCAATACCTGGTTGGTTCCCATCCTGAGGCTAATAAATTTCAGGCTTAAAGAGAATGACTATTTAAATCGAACTCTATTATTCAAACAATGTAGCTTTATAACACAAATAAAACTTATATTTTCTTGGTATGGGGACTATAAAGAATCTGTGCCATTAGTTTGGATTGGCATTTTTGTGGGTTATTGAGCATCAAACCAGAATCACTCGGGATATCAGAAATATCCAGGGATGTTCAGAAGTCAGGAATTCAAGTAGAATTGTGAAAGAGAATGCATCTAGTCCAAAATCCAAAATTACTTACCTCCTCTTTATACTCTCTAGGATTTGGTATAATACAATTTCCTTTTTTATACATATACCCCAACAAGTTCCCTTGGTAGAATAATTTATTAATGGAGCAAAAATACCATCACTTGTAATTTATACCTGTGACCACAACTCAATAAAGCAATCACAGCAGTAGATTTCTGCAGAACTTTTTTGTTGTTGATGGTTTCATTTTTATCTTCCCCTCATTTTAACATCTATATGGCAAGAATTTTGGAGATTGAACATACAGTACCAAGAAGTCAGCATTCTGAGAGTCCATTCATTGTAAATAAGGGAAAGATTTGTCAGTTTCCAATTTTCTCCTTATTTTTACAGTGCTATCTTTTTGTCAAACTTTAGTCTTACTTCCTAGAGTAATACAGAAAAATCCTTATTCTGACATTTTTATTCTAATTTCTCTGTTTTGCATATTCTATAGGTGCTCATTATTGTTTCCATGTACCTGTTTTTCTTTAGAAAAGCGTTGTTCATCTTTCAGTATCTAATTATAAATAACAATAAAATTTCAAAAATGTACATGGTAAACCCGAGTCCCTGAAGGAGAAGGTGATACTCTCTTATAACTGCCATTTTTAGACATACGTGAAGAGCACTAGGCCATTGCTCTTCTCCCTGTGTGGATGCTTTCTGAGAGCTCATGAACTAAAGTGTATTTAACCATTCACTTATGAAAATAATGGTTCATAAGTCATCATTTTACTACCTTTATTTTTATAACCTGAATATTGTCTTTCAAGGTGCATCTACGTTTGGATGTTCCACATACAGATTTAAAGATCTCAAAGAGGGAATTCCCCGGCGCTCCAGTGGTTAAGACTCTGCGCTTTCATTGCCAAGGGTGTGGGTTCGATCCCTGGTCGGGGAGCTAAGATCCCACAAGCTGCGCGGTGCGGCCAAAAAAGAGAAAAAAAAGATCTCAAACGATAAACCCATCTCTTGAGACCTGAGGGAGATTTTATGGCATCCATTATAGTGCTGGGGTCAAAAGTTAGGGCTAATGCTCAAGTCATAAACTAATTTAGTTATATTGAATTTATTAATTTTTTTTACATATACTGATTCTAACAGTCATCTCTTTTTGCTAACCATTCTGTTTTTGTCAATACTGTAATCATTATTTCAACCTCTCAAGCAACAACTGTATTTACTTTGACTCCTTCCTCCTTATTTTCAAGTTACCTAATTTTATCATTACCTGCTGCAAATTGTCTCTAGGATTTGATGGTTCTTTTCAACTCTCACAACTACAATTTAGCAGAAAGCTTTTTATCATCACATATGTGGCACGGTAACAGTTTCCTATTCAGGGGAGATCTTTACTTTCTCTTCTACCCAATACATTCTCCATACCACTGCTAGACTGATCTTCCTAGCAACCTACTTTGAGAGTTAACACTCAGTATAGAATCTAGAATAGTTCTCCTTTGTCTGTCAGGTCAAATGTAAATAATTCTATCGGACTTTCATGACCCTTCATAAAATAACCCTACTATGGAAGTATAGTCATTCTAATTTATTATTCTCCATTTTTTTGGGTTAAGCCACTACCTTCTCGCACGTGTGTGTGTGTGTGTGTGTGTGTACCCTATAAAATTTTCTGGATGATGCTTCTGGGAAGCAACACTCTATATCTTTCCCTCTCTACCTATTCTTTCTAGAGTTACATCAAAAGGCTACCTATACATAAAGATTTAATAAATTCACTTAATATGTATTTATTAAACACTGATAATAGGGTCTGGAGTACCTGGTGAATAATCAGACACATTCCCTGCCTTCATATATGGTATAGAAAGAAAATTAAATAAACGATCCCAAAATAGTGTGCTGCTAAGTGGTATGTTAAAGAAGTTTCTACCTTCCTTTGATTTCCAGTGTTCTCTCTTTAAATTTCTTGTGCATGTATAATTTGCTGCTATACAATTTAGTATTTATTATAGTTGTTATGATTACTTATTGTTTCTTGTGTATTTTTTTAAAAAATAAATTTATTTATTTATTTATTTTTGTCTGTGTTGGGTCTTCGTTTCTGTGCGAGGGCTTTCTCTAGCTGCGGCGAGCGGGGGCCACTCTTCATCGCGGTGCGCGGGCCTCTCACTATCGCGGCCTCTCTTGTTGCGGAGCACAGGCTCCAGACGCGCAGGCTCAGTAGTTGTGGCTCACGGGCCCAGCTGCTCCGCGGCATGTGGGATCTTCCCAGACCAGGGCTCGAACCCGTGTCGCCTGCATTGGCAGGCAGATTCTCAACCACTGCGCCACCAGGGAAGCCCTCTTGTGTATTTTAAATGACTTGCAAATTTAATTTTCAACTCTGAGGAGAGCGAACCAGCTTGATTTTTTTATACCTTTAGCATCTCTTACAGAACCTGAATCAGTTGAGGAAGGCAGTATAACTTAATGATGACCAGCATGGATTTTCAAGTTAGATGATCTTGAGTTTAATGCCCCAATTTACCATTTCCTACTCTTACCTTGGGTAAATTACTCTTAGGAGCTTAATTTCCCCATCTGTTAAATAGGAGTATAACAGTCTTTATGCAGTTTCTCTGAGAATTATTAAATGTAATATCCAAAAACTTTTAGAACAGGGCCTTTTAAGAACTCCAAGAGTGGTAGCTATATTTTTACTGAAACATTTGTGAATTTAAACAGATCTTGTATATGTGGTCAGAAAAATGCCTAATAGTTTAGAAATATTATTAAAAGTCTTCAAAACTATAAGACTAAAATAACAATATTTTATATAGCATTACTCATATTAACTGCAAAAAAAAAAATCATGAGAACTGAAGCTTGTGCTTCTTGTATCTCAAATCACTGCTTCATGTCAATTCATGCTAAAGGTCCCTTTCAAAGAAAAAGTCCTGCTTTTGCTATAAACAGAGTGCTCTATTGAAAGTCATAATTAATATAGAAAAATAGCTCTGTAACTTTTTTTAAAAATAGGAAGATGGGATTAGTGTAATGACATAACATTTGACTGACATTGGGGTATGAAATCAGCTTGATCCTGTGAGGAGACACTGCTGGTGAGGGGCTGTATTCAGGCATGAATGGAGCACAGAGGAGGGAAGCTGGCCGAAAGAGAATCAGTACTTGATCTCTCTTCCCTCATATTACTGCTGTTGTTCTGTATTTATAGTGTAAAGAAACCTAAAAATTTGCTTGCAAGAGAATGTAGTGGTGCTAATGTTCTCCTGAAGAAAAAATTTGATACATCTATCTCACAAGAAGAAAGAGAAATATGAAAGAGAAGTAGAAATATGGCATAATAAATAATTGGTGTCATGTATTCATGAAAAATAATTCATTACTCTAATTTTTTTCGGACTTTGACTTTAAAAAGTTTTATTTCGTAATGAGGAGTAATTGAACATTCTTTCTTTGATCATTTTCCAGAGTTATCACTTTGTAAAGAACCATGAAACTGTGAAATTTGAAAATTGCGTATGCAACAGAGATAAAAGTGCACTTATGTCACATGACATTTTGTGAACTATTTTTTTTTTCCTTAAAAAAGTTTGTATTAGGTTATCCTTAAAAATGGGCCACCTCAAAAAACATTTAAATTATTCTTTAAAAAAATGATTCCATGGATGCAGTTTGGTTTCAGCAGAAAGAGCTATGAAACTACTTGTATATGCATTTTCATTTTTTGGTGGGGTGGGTGGGGGAAGGGATTTGTCTCCTCTTCTCCACTTTCCTGGTAAAGGGCCTCGCTTTTTCTTTATTTGTTTTTATATATTCTGTGTTTTGTTCATTGTTATCTCCTAATATGATGGGCTGAAACATTCTCAGTTTAACAAATACATAGTTCTTGCCACTTCTCAGTTACCATTTTATGAGTTTTGTAATTTGTAACACATATATTAACTCATATAATCCCTTAACTAATACAACTCATTATTTTGTAATTTATAATCCACTAACAACCCAATGAGGTAGGTGATAGTATTATCCCCATTTTACAGTTGAAGAAACCTAGGCATAGGAAGATTAAATAACTTAGGGTCACACAGCTAGTGAATGTGGAACCAGGATTTAAACCACATCTGTTTGGCTTCAGATTCTCTGCCCTTAACTGTGAACATCATTATGCTGCCTCACAAGTTAGTGCTCAAAATATTTTTATTACACGAATGAAAGAGAAAATTTAGTGAATGAAGTATTTCTTATTCTTCAATAATTATTACTACTAAATTCTGGAGATCTGGTACTATATCATAGCACATATGAATTACTTAGCATTTATTATCCCATTTTTAGATGAAGAAACTGAGTTTTGAAATGTTGAGATAGCTTGTCCAAGATGAATAAATGACAGACCCTGGATGTGAGCCCAACATTCTGACTCCTGACTCCAGTTTGCTTCACCATTGCTGCTTTGCTGACATCATATTTTACTGCATGGGGTGGGGTGGGGGGGTGTCACAGTTTATTTCACTTATGACAGAATATGTAGTCAGTTTCCAGTTATAAATGACGCTAGCAAACACTTAGCTTACTAACTTTACCAAGATCTGTTCTGTATGAGAAACTGTGCTCATTGCTCTGTGAGATAAATAGAATTCAGTTCCCAAACAGATCACAGTTTGAGGAATTCCTCAGGTATCATTTCTTTCTTCAGACTCAGAGTGAATAGGTATTTAGTTAAGTTTATTAACAACTACAGTAGAAATGTTCCGAAGGCTTCTTAGGAAAATGATAGGTGAATTATTATATATAATTAGTGGCTAGTTTCTCTTTACTTCTTAAAATATTATTATATAATCCACAATGCTAGTTTTTTTTTTTTTTAATAAATTTATTTATTTATTTATTTATTTTTGGCTGCGTTGGGTCTTCATTGATGCACGCGGGCTTTCTCTAGTTGCGGAGAGCGGGGGCTACTCTTTGTTGCGGTGCGCGGGATTCTCACCACAGTGGCTTCTCTTGTTGCAGAGCACAGGCTCTAGGCACACGGGCTCAGTGGTTGTGCCACGTGGGCTTCAGTAGTTGTGGCTCGTGGGCTCTAGAGCGCAAGCTCAGTAGTTGTGGCGCACGGTTTAGTTGCTCCGCGGCATGTGGGATCTTCCCGGACCAGGGCTTGAACCCGTGTCCCCTGCATTGGCAGGCGGATTCTCAACCACTGCGCCACCAGGGAAGTCCCCACAATGCTAGTGTTAAATGGAAGTGTTTTGATGTGTAGTCTAATTTTTGTTTAGAAACATCTTATGGTTGACCTTTGGGACCTCAGGGAAATCATCAAATGTCTTAAAGTGTTTTTGCTAGATGTTTAAACATAAGTAAGATACAGCACACAAATCATCAGCAGGAAGATGAGGCTGTCACAGCACAAAATTTTCTTTGTTTTTCAGGTTCTATTAATGTATTGGAATTCTCTAAATGCCACTTTTGCTTATTAAGTGGTTTTGAGAGCACATGAAAACATACGTTTTATTCTTGAATGCAGCATTTCTGAGATTCTTAGTAAATGTGGTTCTGGAAAAACAACCATTAGACACTTCTGCCCGTGTAGCATCCACATGCAAATGAAGATATTTTCCGAAACTGTTTTTCCTGTTTGTACAATCTCTTACTAAATCAGAAAATTTGCCTTTAAATTTCTGTTTCACTCACTGGAATTAAATTAGTTGGCAAATATGACATTGGTTTAAAAAAACAAAGGAAACATACTATCATTGTTTTATTTTATATTATAAATGAGATTAAACTATTAATAAATTCAAACCAAATTTTAGTACATTTCTGAAAATAATCTATTTCCACAATGCAATTTTGACTTCAATCTCAGATTCTTTAATCTATATAGTTAGTGTGAAACTAGCACACCTACGCCTGTTTCAGTATGTGCCAAAATGGCTATTAAAAAAATTGTCAGTGTCATTTTCCCCCAACATGTGTTGGTCATTTTTAACCTCTGCATGTTTGCCAACTCTTCTATCTTTTCCCCACCCCCAAGAATATATTACCTTTCAGCTCACTTCTCACATCCATTAAGTCCTGTCACTTTATGACATCTTTGGTCACCACTGCAGCTTTTTGTCATCTCCCTCTTTCCTTCTCTCCCTCTTTTTCTGTTTTAACTCTTACAGTTTTTCCTATACCGGTAGTTCTCTAACCTTAAGTTGTTAATAAGCCTTCCTCCCCTGGAAGGCTTGTGAAATCACACTTTGGGGCTTCTGATTCAGAATTCTGATTCAGAATCTGAGTTTCTGATTCAGAAAGTCTGAGATGAGGCCCGAAAAAATGTATAAAGTATTCCCAGGTCATGCCAATGATACTGTTCACTGACCAACCACAGTCTGAAAATCACATTTGTACAAATCACCTGTCCTTTATTGTTGTTTAGTACCACGTGAATGCGTCTTAAGAAAGAATGCACTTTTAAATGTTTATTTAGTCCTGTGATCAATAATTAAGTGTGAGTCTAAGGTAACGTTTCATCTCAATGCTCGGCAAAAAAATGCAAACCAAATTAGACTTTTGCTTAATTTCCAATCTTTTGCACAGGAAAGGAATTTTTTAAAGAGTCTATATTTTTAGGCTTGGAAAAAGCATCAAATAGCTTTCACTTCTATTTTCATTGTCCAAAATACATTAAAAATCTTTGAAATATGTACTGGATCCTATATTTCAAATATAATAGAGCCATTTTTATAAAATAATAATCTTTTACCTAAACTTGATGAGGTCCGTCACTATTTAGAATGTTAGATCTGCTCTCTGAGTAGGTTGTGTCTGCATTGCAGAGGCCGATGAACCTCTAAGGTTTCTACAGTATTCTTTAAAAATTAGAACTGAGCAGGGTATGGAATATGGAACTTTCCATAGATCATAGAGCAAAAAATGTACAGTACGTATTAGAGTATTATGGAATTTCTACCCATTTTTTTGTGATGGTTAAATGATTGTAAGGATTTAGAGCACTAATTTTCAGGGAATTTCTATAATCTCATAAAATGTTGAAATATATAAAATATAATCTTTCCTTAAAAGCTGACTTTGTTTGGATTCCTGTGACTACCTTGCAAGTGATCTAGAGTAGGCCGGTACAGCCAAGCCTAACACACAACCCCCTAGGGAGCTTTTAAAAAAACGCATATACGTAACTTGCTGGTCCCATCCCTAGACAGATTTATGAACCACTCATCTAATATCTGGAATCTCAATTAGTTTACCTTGTAGTCGTTTAAGCACTAAGAATTGTTGATCTTATAAAACTCAGTAAGTTTTACAAATG
Source organism: Balaenoptera borealis (assembly GCF_965194805.1). Classification (NCBI taxonomy): domain Eukaryota; kingdom Metazoa; phylum Chordata; class Mammalia; order Artiodactyla; family Balaenopteridae; genus Balaenoptera; species Balaenoptera borealis. Next base: position 20,378,639 of record NC_138870.1, on the reverse strand, counting down.
TGTTATTGGTGGCTTTTTCCAATATAGAAAGGTGAACAGTTGTGATGAGCTCTGTCTATAGATGACTGACAGTAACTCAAGCAAAACTGCCTCTGTCAATTTTTCATTTATTTAAATCAGTGGATCTGAGTATGCATTAGACAGCTCTTTTTAAGGAAAAGTTTAGAAAAGATTTTAAATCTGACAACATTAACACCAGCAGTAATCACAACCATAATAGACACCCTTCAGAGATCTGCCTATAAGTGCTGACTTTTGTTTTATAAATCTTGGGAACTGACCATATCCTGTTCCCAGAATATTGAATTTGATCATGTTAATCAAAGAAAGACTCTTAGTGTTCTCTAGTGAGCTTTTTGAAGTGTTGGATTTTGCCTCGTGTATCCTTCCTCATATATTTACATCCTGCTTTCAGGAAAATTCCTATTTGAAATTTAACTGGTATGACTTCTCAGAACGGTAACATTCATTTATAAAAGTTAACAATTTGTTCTGCCTTCCATTTCAGATTTATATGTGCATTATCACAAGGTAATTTCTGAGTAAGAAGACAATGATTGCCCTTAGTAATGTACTGTTTTATTCAATGTGTTTATTATTCTTTATAATTAAAATATTGATCTCTGTCTAAATGTTTATCTTAGGAACAGTAAAATTTCAAGTTATTGACATACATGCCTCTATGTTTATCTGAATAAAACATCAATAAACTCTATAGTTTGAGGCTCTTTTTACATATAATAACTGATCATTTTGAAATCATCTAATTGTATATATTAATGAGTTTATAGTCCTTTTCACATTTAGGTCAGAGCTTCTTAACCTGGAACCCAGGGTTTATAGGAGTTCCTAGGGGATTTCATTGAGGAATTTCATAGTTGGAACTATGAGAGTAGAAAATTAACTCTCTAAAATTATATGTAAAATTATGTGTGCAATTGCATGAGTGTTTGCCTGTATGCACGTGCATTTGAGTTTTGGAGGGCATCTCTAGCTACATCAAGAGATCTATAATCCAAAAGGAGTAAGCATTAGTGGTTTGAGGTTTCATGCAGAAGTACAATGAAAAATTATTTTAACCAAAAAAACTTTAAAAATATTTTTTACACAATCATTATGTATTTTTTTCTATTACTAAATGAAATTTGGCATCTCCTAGTTTGACAGAATAGGTTACAGGTAGTGCAATTTAGTTTCAAAATAGATATTTGTGCTAACATATTTTTATCCAATTTTTAAAGAATTTAAGGAATAACTTAATAATATAGCTTTTAAAAATTCGGATATAATTGCCATATAACATTATATTAGTTTCAGGTGTACAACATAGTTGACTCGCTATTGGTATATATTGAAAAATGATCACCACAGTAAGCCTAATTAACATCCATCGCCTAAGTTACAAATTTTTTTTCTGTTGTGATGAGAACTTTTAAGATTTACTCTCTTAGCAACTTTCAGATAGAGACTATAATATTATTAACTATGGTTACCATGCTGGACATTACATCCCAGGATTTATTTTATAACTGGAATTTTGTGCTTTTTGACCACCTTCTCCCGTTAGAACCAAGAACAGCCTGTTGCTGGAAGAAGAACATCACCATGTCAAAACTTGTTCAGCACCAAAGCACTTTCTCTGTGGATCTGTAGTTCATTTTGTGCTGCGTCTATGCAATACCAAAATTAATGAACTTGCATTAATGAGAATTTAATTAAAGGTAGTCCAAATCTTCTGTACTGTTTCTTCTAAGTTCAAAACTTTATTGAACTAGAAAGAATGCTAGAGATGGCCACACATTCTATAAAGATAGATAAAAAAATCATAAACTACTGAGCACCATTGTTTTGATTAGCCACTTAGACCTCAAATGTATATGTTTGGTTTATATAACTATTTAAATCTTAGGTTCATTTTTTTGGAATATAGTGTAAACCAATGTGTATTTGGATGGAGAGAGCTTTATAAGCCTACAATACTGCTGGGTTAATTAATTTCAGGACATTTATATCACTTCTTTAAGAGTTGAACATATTGAGGTGAAAGCCTCTCCTTTTCATACTTAATTATTAAGAAGAAGCATATCTTGTTCACCCATATCATTGATAGATATAGACATAGTTAAAGGTTTTTTTGGGGTTTGTTTGTTTTTTTGTTTTTTGTCTTTTAAGAGTAGGGTAGTATTAGCACTGTGGTTGAGAACCAGGTGTCTGGAAGCCAAGAGAATGGAGTTGATTATCTACTTTATATTTTATTTGTCATATGACCTCAGGCATTTACTTCAGTCTATGTGCCTCAGTTTCTCCATCTCTGAAGTGCAAATCATAATTAGGCTTGCCATGAGAATTAACTGAGTTAATGCATATATGGCAGTTTAAACAACGCCTGACACAAAGTAAATATTCAATAAATATTGTCTATCATTCTTAGTGATTATAGTCTGATAGACTGACTATTAAATGTAATGTTTTTACTACCCTGTGTGGATTTAATTTCCATTTATAGGACTGAAAAATACACATGATGATGTATTTCTTGAGTCCAGAACTCAAGAATGAAATGTCATTTGGGCAATAAAATGAAGATACATATTTGATTGAGTCGCATATTATCTCTTTTATTCAAATGAATTAATTCTTCTTAGTCACCAAATTCTCTGAAATTTGAATATTAAGGTGTTCATAGCAAAATGCTATCTATAGAATTAATAAGAATGCATTTTTAAAAAGATACTTTAATGAGGGTAGATACATGGATTCATTAGGCAGACCCCTTCCTTTATTTCATGTTTGCAAAGGTGACAAAGAGGGCAAGGTGAGGTAAAGCTTGTTCAAGAATAACGAATTTCCCTGGCGGTCCAGTGGTTAAGACTCTACGCTTCCACTGCAGGGGGCATGGGTTTGACCCCTGGTTGGGGAACTAAGATCCCACATGCTGCATGGTGTGGCCAAAAAAAAAAAGAATAATGAAGATTATTAACCTCATTCTCAAAGTTTGGGACACACTTTTATCGTTAGACTTTAAAAGTTACACATCACAGTTCTGAGAGCTCTTCTGCAAAATACTGAAGCTTGTTCTTAGAGTTCACAAAACTTAATTAAATATATATTGCTGGCCTGGACCACTGATGCATTTGTTAGCGGACTCTTTGAACTTTCAGCTCCCAGGAAAATGAAGGGAAACGTGCAGTCATTATTTCAGGGATGGTAAATGCAGTCCCAGGGAAGAAACTGAAAACCATAGGACTTCGTTGACCGAAGACTGTGCCAGCACTACATAACAGGCCATTGGCCATGCAGATGGACAATGGAGCCCCACACTGAAACATCTGTTAACTACATAAAACTGTTAAAGGGATTAACACCACCAGAGGCTGAATGTAATCAGACAGGTGAAACAGCGATAAGATAAATATTCCTGCTTGATATAAAAGTAATGCTAATTAATTTATTTTTATATTGCTGTGGTAACTGAGTTTAGAGTTCTTGTGAAATACGTTAAACTCTTCACAATATATCCTTTCTCTTTGCAAGGTGTAGAAAATTAGAGAGATGCAAAATGGGATATTATTTTATTTTACTTTAATTTGAAATTTTTTCTGGTATTTTAATAGACTTCATTGCATATAATTTGGGTGTCATTCTCTGTACTGATGATGCTACAGAAAAATGTGTGTAATTTTCACTTAACAGCAAGTGAAGCTCAGTTGCCAAATTCTTATTTGTAAAGTATATCATCATATAATGTAAAAACAGAGTATAAAATATAAATGTTTAAAGTGAAGCTAAGATTGGGATGTTTCTGCTTTTGACCTTGAAAACAAAGGAGAAGAAAGATCTGTGGAAAATAAATACAGCAGTTTTGCTGTATTCTGGTTTGCACATTAAACTGAGCTAATGTTTATTATGGGTCATTCATAAAAACATTCCTTAGTTTACTGAATGAATTTGTGATTGCCCCTTTCAGAGGTGTCTGTGTGTGTATGTATCTGTGTTTAAGTGTTTGCTTGTATTTATGTGTCGGTTTTAAATAAATAATTACAAAAGTGTACTTTCACTTAGCCTGCAGGGGCTTATAATTATTACATTATGCATATTGATTTCTAAATTCAAGTACCTTATAAGCTAAGACTCATCTATGAAAGTATTGTCTATACAGCATTCAATCAAGAAACAGTGATTGTAAGAGGCATATTCTGTTTTTAGGAAATGGAAACCATTTGTGGTTTAGAATTATAATTTTGAAAATTCTTTTAGCACACATTTTTTACTTTTGCTTTTCCCACATTGACTCGATCCCACCCAACAAACTGATGTTTGTACCATAGCTAATGTCCCTGTACTCACTAATATCCATTGACAAAAATCATATGAACAGTTTATGATTATATTTGTGTTGACATCTCTATTTTTCATATATTTTAAACAATTAGAATGACAGTTTTATCAAGTATTTTTAATCTAGTCAAAAATATTAGCATTATTTTTTAAAGATTAAATATCAAATCAGTGTGATTTGTCATTTTTCTGGGGTCAACAGATCCTCATTAACGTGTCTTAAATAGAGAACAAATGTGTAAACACGGGTATAAGCTATTATACTGAATATTAAATATGCACACGCTCATATATATTTTATTGGAAACTTTTAATGCTGTAGAATTAAGAAATAAACCTGGGGGAGACTAACTTCCTCAAAGATATTAGGATACAGATTTATTTTTAAGAAAAGCTCTGCTTTGTGGCAAGTCAAAGGATTATGAAGGTAAGAGATTATACAAGGAAAACCTTTAAGAAAATAAATTTTTCTTTGTCATTTCAATATCATTTCTCTTGAAAAGTTCTGAAAACACAATTTAGTGCTGCTTATACAAAATATACCCCTGATATTACACAAATTGCTGAAGTTCTACTAGAAATTATGGGAAAAATAATGCCAAAAGGAATACCAGAAGTATGTTTACCTTTTAGAATTATAGAATAAGTTCTTTTCATACATGTACACAATTATGAAGAGGCAAAGTCTGCAAGAAACTTTATTTTTTAGGGCAAATGAGGCTTAAAGTGGAAAACAGCAAAGGGTATCTATCATCAGAAACAGTGCTTCAGATTAACAAATGGAATTGGAAATAGCTTCTGCATAAGCAGAAATGAATTTACAGTATACTTCTCTGATGTCAGAATCACTTGGGTGGCTGATGTCTTCTTAAAAGCATGAGAGGAAGGTAGAGAACTAAAAGAGGACCCTACTTTAATTAGGAGTACCATAAAGAACAGGCAGCTGCTTAAAATTAAAAAGAAAATTAAATATATAGAATGTTATCTGTTTAAACATTATAATATCATGAGAAGGTTTATTACAGATGACCACTACATTTAATGTTCATAGGAAATCTAAGACTTTCAAACAAAAGCAAAAAATAGACAAATCTAATCCATATAGGCTTTGTAGAAAGGCTACATTGCTGTTTGAACTCAGTCTAAGGGAGAGAATCTTATTTTTACTTCTCCTATGAATTGATCTTTGTCTCACTCTAGTGTCAACCTGTAAAGTTAATGTATTCTTTTTTGAAATTTCTTTATTCCTTTTGCTCTTGCAGAGTGACATTTCACTTTTCACTGTTGCAGCTGAATAAGCCATGTAACCAATTAAAATTTAAAAGCTAACTGAATTTTAAACAAATATATATATATTTTTTTCTTTTGCTTTCTCTTTCAGGAAGTTGATGGCAATAAAGTTATGTCTTCATTTGCCCCACACAACTCATCTACCTCACCTCAGAAGGCAGAAGAAGGTGGGCGACAGAGTGGCGAGTCCTTGTCTAGTACAGCCCTGGGGACTCCTGAGCGGCGCAAAGGCAGCTTAGCTGATGTTGTTGACACCTTGAAGCAGAGGAAAATGGAAGAGCTCATCAAAAATGAGCCAGAAGGTAAAGGATGGAAAAGAAAACAAAGTTGTTGCCAATCTCCTGATTTTAATGGTTTGATTTTAACTTCTAGCTCCCTTTCCTGATGTACTCTCAAGGTTAAATTGGAAGAAACCTAATGCAATGAAGATGGATAGTATTTTTTTTTAGAAACATGTTTATACGTCTAACCCCAATTTTATAAATCATTAATTTTTGTTGTGATGTCTTCCTTATTTTCACACGAGTAAGTTGTGGTTGAGTAAAACTTAAAGGTTCAAGAATACAAAGTGGCAGAAGAGCCCAGGACAGTCACCGCCTACCTGCCAGATATCTGCAGTTTAGTTTGTGCTTCCCCACCAGGGCCATTTTATAACTTTGTTACATTTTATAACCTTTATACGTTAATGCATCTTAGACTGCCTAGACAGGTGGGTTGATTTTTTGTATAGTCTAAAATTAGTATGGTTAGAACTATTGTGTATTTGGAAAGTAGTGATTCTCTGTTAGCTCAGCTAAGGTTCCCATTTTTTCAACTTCCAGGATGCCTTTCTTTTAAGATTTCATTTTCTAAATTTCTTTAATAGTTACAGATAGTATCCTACAGGTGATAATGCTCATGGTCTAATCTTAAAATGAAAGCAAACAAACTAGTAAAACGATTGATGCAAACTGTATAATTTATGAATAACAGATAGTCATCCTTTATGTTACAGATGTTTACTAACTCCTGTTTAAAACCTATGTCCATCCTAAACACGGATGCCACGTTGCACACAAGAACATGCCTCCTATTTATTTCAGAGTCAGATGGAAAATTAAAACAAACAAACATAAAACAGTGACATAAAAAGACATGCTTTACACCAAAAATATACTGCATTTATACTATTTAACACTATTTATAACTGTTGTTAGGACACTGGTAAATTATATCTGGCGCAAAATGTATGTTAACCAGTATTTGGAGTCATGTGGTAATTAAATATTTCTGGGTCTCTACCAGATGCATAGCTGGGACATGGATTTTAGTTAAAATTTATGTAATTCACATGATCTTACAGTTGGAAGGAATTTTGGAGATAATCTAGTCAGCCAAAGACTTTTTGGCTCTAATCTGCATGGAGATAAAAATGGAGTTTTGAGGAGGACCCACACAACCTTTTTCTTTTAATGTGCTGCATTTTTTTCTGATAGTAAAAATAGTATTTTCTTACTATAAGAGTTGTTTAAAAAACAGAAAAATTAAAAGGAAGAAGATAAAAATCACCCAGAATCATAGCTTTCTGGTATAACATCTTTATGATAGTTTTCTTTTTCTTTATTTTTACATATGCTATTCATTTTTCATGATTAACTTTCTGCATTTAAAATTATTTTGCATCTTTTATGTTGTGATACAGCATTATTAATTAAAGTCCATAGTTTATTCAGATTTCTTTAGTTTTCACCGTGTGCTCTTTCTCTTCTAGGATGCCATCACATAACATTACATTTAGCTATTTAGTTGTTGTGTCTCCTTGGGCTCCTTTTGGCTGCAACAGTTTCTCAGACTGTTCTTGTTTTTGATAACCTTGAAAATTTTGAGGAATACTGTTCAGATATATTGTAGAATGCCACTCTATTAGAATTTGTCTGGTGGTTTTCTCATGATTAAACTGGGATTGTGGGTTTGGGTAGAGAGACCACAGAAACCAAGTACCATTCTTGTCATATCACATCAAGAGTACATACTTACTATGCGACTTACGAATGTTGTTGTTGACCTTGATCACCTGGCTGATAACAGTGTTTGTCAGGTTTCTCCACTGTAAAGCCTCCCTGTCCCCTTTCTGTACCCTACTGTACGGAAGGAAGGTGCTGTGTACAACCCACATTTAAGGAGTTAGGGAACCTTGATCCCCATCCTTCACAGTGAATCATCGAGAAATTTATTTGGATTTATTCTTTATTGGAGATTTATCTCTTCTCTATCATTTACTTATTCAATCACTTATTTATATCAGTATGAACTCATGGATGTTTATTTTATACTTTGAGTTATAATACAATTTTTTATTTTGTTAGTCACATTGTTCCGGCTTTGGTCATTGGCGGCTCCTTCTATGTCACTTTGACATACTACTGTGATGGTGGTTTTTTTTTTTTTTTGAACACTTCTTTACTTTCTGGTACTATAAGATGCTGCAGATTCATCTTGTATCTTTCCTTCTCCCAGTCCTAGAATAAGCCATTTCTCTAAGAAGCCCTGGTTCCTTTTATTGGAGAATGGTGTTAGAAAGCAAGATCTGGATATGAAGTGTGCTCTTTGCTACTGAGGTGTCATTTCTTTTAGGGCCTTGGTATTCCCTCAGTGTTTCATGTGAGCTTCCTTCCAAGTGGGTGCACAGACTCTTAATTTGGAAGCATATGACAGGCCGAGGCCAAACGAATAATTCCTAACAGGAAAAAGGGCAGGAGACAGTGCTTCCCAATTTGCTTAGCAGGAAACATTCAGAGGTACTGGGAATTAGGAGAAAATTATAGCTACACAGGCAAAAGAACAGAGATAGAGCATCCATGGCAGAAAGAGTTGACACAAAGAAATATCATTATGTGTGTGGACATTAGACTGTTTTCATTACTGTATTTCCCACAGCTCTTTTTTTGTACTTTCCTTCCTACAAATATATTAAAAGCTCAGCTCAAGAGTGACTTGTTATTGAGTAATATAAAGATATTGAGAAAATACAGAGATAGTCTTTATGGAAGACTGGCATATAGGTTGAACATGCCAAGCATCTAAAAGCCTGAGTCCCAGAAAGATAGTTTTTGTATGAATACACAACCACTAAGATGGTGTTATGTTTACGTACACAAGATTCCTAGACGTGCTTTGAGTACACAGAAATATAAGTAGACTCACAGTTATTTATTTATTTACTTACTTACAATTGAAGTATAGGTGATTTACAATGTGTTAGTTTCTGGTGTGTAGCAAATTGATTCAGTTATGCTTATTTTTAATATTCTTTTCTATTATGGTTTATCACAGGATATTGAATATAGCTCCCTGTGCTATGCAGTAGGACCTTGCTGTTTATCTATTTTATGTATACTAGTTTGTATCTGATAATCCCAAACTCCTAATTACCCCTCCCCCACCCCCTTTCCCCTTTGGTAAGTTTGTTTTCTATATCTGCGAGTCTGTTTCTCTTTTGCAAATAAGTTCATTTGTGTCATTTTATAGATTCCACATATAAGTGATGTCCTGTGGTATTTGTCTCTCTCTTTCTGACTGACTTCACTAAGTGTGATAATCTCTAGATCCATACATGTTGCTGCAAATGGCATTATTTCATTCTTGTTTATAGCTGAGTAGTATTCCATTGTATATACGTATATACCCCATCTTCTTTATCCATTCGTCTGTCAGTAGACGTTTAGGTTGCTTCCATGTATTGGCTATTTTAAATAGCACTGCTATGAACTTTGGGGTGCATATATCTTTTCAAATTAGAGTTTTCTCCGGATATATGCACAGGAGTGGGACTGCTGGACCATACGGCAACTCTATTTTTAGTTTTCTGAGGAACCTCCGTACTGTTCTCCATGGTGGCTGCACCAACTCACATTCCCACCAATGGTGCAGGAGGGTTCCCTTTTCTCCACACCCTCTGTAGCATTTACTATTCGTAGACTTTTTAATTATGGCCATTCTGATTGGTGTGAGGTGGTACCTCATGGTAGTTTTGATTTGCATTTCTCTAATATTAGTGATGTTGAACATCTTTTCATGTGCCTATTGGCCATCTGTATGTCTTCTTTGGAGAAATTAGACTCACTTTTATTGATGAAGAAATTTGCTCTTGTAAGAATATTTAGTAACTGCAACTATTTGGAGATTTATCAAGGAGCAATTTATGTATCTGAGTAAAGTGGTGATCTTAATCACCAAGAAAAAAAATAATAACATGGCAGAAAATTGTATCATAGAAAAGGAATAGAGTGTTAAAGGAAATTTCTTTCTATTTTTTTTTAACTGCAAAAAGAGAAAAAGGGAGAAATATATCTAGGGAGATATGTGAAAGGCTCCACAGCAAGTGGAAAGTTACATTCTAAATATTCTGATTCTTATTATCTCTATTTTCAGATGAGGAAACTGATGATTGAATATGTCACAGGGTGACTGTTGGGGTCATTATTCAAACTGATTACAAACTCCACTAATTAAAGGGTATGGTTAGACATGAGAATGGGCACCAAAACCTGACATTAGCCAAACATCAGGACAGTGACACTGCATACAGTACAAACAAGTGATCTGTAGTTCTGTGATGTAGTATAACATCAAAAGAATAAAATACACAGGAATAAATTTAATGAAGTACAAAACATTGTTATAGTTCTGTGATGAGGGCAGTAATATCGGGATGAGGAGAATAGAGAGTGAATGGAACTAAATGTTAAGCTGACAGATATCTGCTACGGAAAAATCTTTTCTTCCCTCAAGCTATGTTTTCCATTGTTTTTCAAAGGCCATTAAAATGAACAGCAGGTTGTGATGAAAATTTCATTAAGCCCCAGCGAAATCATTATGAGGGTGCCATATTCATGCCTTTGCTTCCTCTCATTGGGGGGGAATGCAGATTTCAATAGAAAGTCCGTATTATTTCCGACCTTATCCCTGCCAACAGCAAACTAGCAGAAATTCAGAAGTTAGAAGAGAATAGTGTGTCGTACAAAAGGAGGCCACCAAGGTAAAATGGTTAGAAAGAAAATTAGATTTGCATATGGGTCGAAGAAAAAATGGCTCTTTTATTCGAGCTAGCTTATCTTTTCAAGCAATTAATTAAAATATATTAAAAGTTATAAATAGGAGAAAATATATTTATATATTTTTGTTTGTATCTTTTTCCTCCATCAGAATTTTTGTCTGTCATTACTTAAAAAGTTCTGGTGCTGAAGTTTCTCATTTGTCCAGTGACACTTTAACTGATGTGGAACCTGCCAAAGTTCATAGTAAATTTTCAGTTCAAAATGTCTGACCTATGTAACATATATCTTATATTTGGTAGTAACTATGCTCTATCAGTTGGTTTTTTTAACTATTAGACTTAGGAGTTAAGAATGACAAGGTTTAATATCATAATATGTGATACATTATTCCTATATCAAGGCCTTGAATAAATGATATGTATTTGGTTGGTTGCATATATTAAGTGCATATCATGTGTTAATGATAGTGTTAAGTACTTTATATGAAATAGTTTATTTAATCTTTACATAAACCTCATAACCAGGGCTATTATGTATAGCTATTCCAATTTCAGGAAATGCCATACACATGAACTAAATATTCTGTTTCTTATTATCTCCATTTTCAGATGAGGAAACTGATGATTAAATATGTCACAGGGTGACTGTCAGGTCATTATTCAAACTGAAGTCAACCTTAAACTAAAATTCATGCCCTTAATCACTACTTACACTGTTTTTTCTAATTAGGAATTTTGCCAGTAATAGTTTAATGTTACACATTAACACGTGTCCCTAAATTCCTTTGAAATATTGAATAAGAAAGTAGTATTCCATAATTTCTGCTAAAGTAAATTTCTGATTCCTCAATGGTCAAATTTCCAGAAAACTTTAATTGAAAATCAACTCAGTTTAAACTGTTTGATTTTAAAGTGTTAAAAAAAAATGCCTAGGAAGATATCTTAAGAAAAACTTGTTTTAGAAGAATGTCTGGGAGCAAATTAGTTTGGCATAATAGAAATTCGGAATTGGAATAAAACGTAGACACATTTTAGCCCTCTCTCCTCATTTCGAGAGAGAGAGAGAGAACTGAGTTAGAGATGTACTTGAGATCACACAGCAAGTTAGTGTTAAAGCTAGAATGAGAATCCAGTGAACATCCTACAGGTCCGGGTGCCTTTTTTTTCCAGTTCAGTTACGTCATACCTTCTGGTATTCTTTACTTTCTCTGTCTTGATTCTTTTAGAAATAATGTCATCACCCCATCTTAGTTTTAAAGAGTATATCATTGATCATTAAATTAAATTTGAACAAATCTAAGACAACCAGCTATCTTAATTTAGCTACTAAAGCCAAGATAGATGGGTATCCACAAATGTCCTATGTTCTCAAGTTCCAGGTAGCTAGGGATAGTCTATAACTACAGATCAGCCTTTAAATTTAGGGGTCAGATCCAGACTTTGATTTTCATTCAAACCTTAGGCTCAGAACAGTGCAGGTGCAAGTAATTTTTACTTTGATGAGAACTTTATCTCATTTAAAATAGAATCCTTTTAGATACAAGATTATAACAGGCTTCATATTTTAACTTTTCTATATTATCTATAGTACTCCTATGTCTCTTTGGAATGACCTTTTCAGCTTATTTATATCTCTTCCTCCTAGAAACACAACAAACAACACCTTTTCTTGATTCCCATCCCCTCTATCTGTAATTCTGTTCCTCATTTCTCCAAGTCCAAGTTGCAAGAAAGAGTTATTTACACTCACTGCATTAACTTTTTCATCTTTTTAAGAACTGTTACTTGCCTCCCTCCATTGTTAGTTACTTAACTGTATTATGACTGTCCATTTATTTGTCAAGTTTCTTCCCCTATATTAAACTCCTTAAGGGTGAGGATAGTGCACATACTAAATATTTAAAATATTTGTTGAAAGGACGTTTATACTGCTTCAGTGTTACCCCATTGCTGTCTTGGGAAAAGGAGAGGAAAGACCTTAATAAATACACGACTCTTCTGCCAGATGTTATGTGAGCTACCTCATTTAATCCTCAGAAACTCCGAAGCTGGTATTATTTCTTATCTTAAAAATTAAAAATCAAGTCTTAGTAACTTGTTCATGTTCTTGTCATATGGAGGAACTAGAATTAGAACGAACTTCTTTTCATCCACAAAACTACTTGGCATTGAACGCAAGACCCGACCCTTTTATCCCCTTAACCTTACTTTCCACCATTCTCTAAGGTACATGTTCTCATGCTGTCTTTATTTAAGAAACTGCATGCAGTTCTCTCAACACTCTGTATTTTTAATACTACTCTGCCTTTTCATATGCGGTTTCCTCTACCTTAAATATCATACCCTGTCTTATCCACCTAATGAATTTATATGCACCTTTTAATACTCAGCACCTTCTCTGAACACCTTTGTCAGAATTTGGTTTAGTCTACACTGCTAACATAACTCATCTCTGTTAGTTCTGACCACATTACCATCATTGTTTATTTACCTACTGTCTTCCACAGCTGTATGTGAACGTTGAAATGAGTTCTTGGTTTGATTATCTGTGCCTCTCCACTTCCTAATAATGAACTTGGTGCATGGTAGGTGATTGTGTTACCTGTGGATGACGGTCCACCCACTAATTGACATTCTTAGCCTTTGCTAACACTCCCCTAAAAATTGAGTAGATTTCATTGCTCGCCTTCTGTTTTTAAAAAAATATTTATTTATTTTTGGCTGCATTGGGTCCTCGTTACTGCTCACAGGCTTTCTCTAGTTGCGGCGAGCTGGGGCTACTCTTTGTTGTGGTGTGAGGGCTTCTCATTGCAGTGGCTTCTCTTGTTGTGGAGCACGGGCTCTAGGCACGCGGGCTTCGGTAGTTGCAGCACACGGGCTCAGTAGTTGTGGCGCGCAGGCTCAGCAGTTGTGGCCCATGGGCTTAGTTGCTCCGCAGCATGTGGGATCCTCCCGGACCAGGGATCGAACCCGTGTCCCCTGCATTGGCAGGCAGATTCCCAACCGCTGCACCACCAGGGAAGTCCCCGCCTTCTGTTTTTACTGCCCTCTTTTCTTCATGTCCTACTCAGTTAACCTCCCTACCTGTTTATCTCATTCATCTTGTCCTCTCCATCCTTCTTGTCATTATTGAATCTTTGAGATCATTACTTTAAATTCTTCCTGTGACTTAGAGGTTAAAGTATTGTCCTGGGTCACAAAGCTAGGTATTAGGATCCAGGATACAAAACTAAAATACACACATAACAAAAACTTTATATATTTTATGGTCACTTTAATCTTTGAAATAACTGTAGTATTGCTAATATATTGGCATTATCTATGAATTTGTGGCCACAGATTACAATTTTCCCCACTGCTATGGGCAAAGTAAAGAGTGAATTGATCTGTGAATAATTTTCCAGAATTCGATGCTGTAAATGGTTCTTTAATAGTGTTTCATCATAATGGAGAGCAGCACTCTTTTCTAGGACAGAGCTGGCATGCGAGAGAGAGTTATTATTTCTTACGACGAGCTCAAGATGCTAGCAGGCTACAGTTGGATCTATCACTCCACCACACCACCCCTGCCCCCCCACAGTTCATCTCCGGAGGCCTGTAGTCAAAGAAAAGTAACTGACTCAACTCCTTCCTTGTTCCCTCCAGTCTTTCAGGGACTCTAAGATGGTCCCTCAATGGGAGAGTTTCCAATCTCAGGATTCAGAAGTTCCTTCAGAGGGCTTATAAATCCTGGAAATTGTATGCAAAATGGGGACAATATGTATATTTGTGCGTTTTTTTGAGACCTAGTTCGTAGTTCTTATCTGACTTTCAAATCAATTCGTGATGAAAAAGAGTAACTGCGCTGTGAGTCAGGGTTTGAGCTGTAGTACTGGGTCTGCCACCGATTACTGTGTGTAAGATATATATCAATATCGTTTAGTCTCTGATCAATTTTGAAGCATTAACTTGCAAGTATTTAGCAATATTTGGGAATGTCACTGTATCTGTTTTACCACATTTGAGGGAAATGCAGCTTTTAAATTTAAATAAGGATTTCTTTGCATAAAACTGAGCATCTACTTTATAATTTATATTATAAAAGACATTATATTTACCTGCCTTTAAATTGCTGTAGTAATTGTGTTAATGTAATGCATATCTGTCCTCTGTTGGCAAATCTAACTGCCCTACTTTCATCAGAGGGTTGTTGAAGGGAACAAATGAGGTAATGCACATGAAAGTACTTTATAAATTATAACCAACTTGGAATTGTACCAGTTATTGTCATTACCACATCTTGGCTGGTTAGAAACATTGTTACTTTAGGCATACCAGAAACATAATATGGCTCCAGTGATGCTTTCCCAGGATACTTACATATACTGAAAAATTCTGGTTCAGACCGGCAAAATTCTGGAAATTTAGGATATGTAATCCACAACAAAAACGACAAACCCAACATTCATAAAAATCCTAGGATAGCTAGTTGTTTTGAAGTTTATTTATATAAATTTCCCTAAATAAAATATGGTTAGGCAAGTTTGTACCTGAAGAATTACTTTTCAAAAAGAAAGACGATTTCTCCATATTGATACGGATAAAATTGCAAAATGTGACCAATATGAGACTAGGAGAAGCAATTTAACATTGGGTGTGTGGATTTCTTATATTCTTATTTCTACAATAAATGTGAATGTGTACTGAAGACAAAGATAATTGAAGGCTCCCTTGGCCAAAAGTTTCATAATTTTCTAAGATTTTAGCTTTCTCTCATTTGTTCTTCCTTTCCTCCCCATTTTGATTTTTTTTCTTTTCATTCCTTTTGTGTGTACATGTGGGTATGTGTGTAGTCCTCCTTTCTGATCCCACATATGCTTGGTTTTATTTAGCATCTGTATCTGTCAGTGTTCTTCCTTCTTAGAGTATGATGCCCACACCTCCAAAATTGTTACACCACGATGAGTGTACCCCTTGTGTGTGAGATACTGCGTTTATTTGTGAAATTTTGTTTCTACTAGAACTAGACTTTGTCATCATTTACACAATTGGGAATTTTTTCCTGAACTTCTTCAAAAAAATCTTTGCTCACAATTTTATATTACAAGACCCTAAAGGCATAACCTATTACCAAAGTCACCCAGTGTTACTTTACATGAAACAGTTCATTGCTTTTAGTACAGAATTCACAAAAAAGTTCTCTTTTTGTAAGAACTAATAAAATAATGGAATGAGTTTGGAAAAGTATATATTGTGACATATCTCAAGACTTCACCCTCAGAGTCACCTACAGACCAGAGACCATCACTGGGTGAAGAAAATATTGGGAGTTTTATTGTCATCAATTTTGTCTCTCGCTCTGTCTCTCTCTGTCTCTGCCTGACTGTCTGTCTCTCTGTCTCTTTCTCTTTCTTTCTCTCCAGCAGATACAGCAGGGAATATTGTTCAGTGGATATCACCCTGACACCATGCAGTCAGTATACTACAAATTCTCAGTGGCAAATGCCAAAAAACTTCCTCTTAACTCCATGTATACCATTCTAGGATTGGGCTGGACACTTTTTAAGTTTATAACTGTATGTTTATGAAACAAAAAAGTGTAAATTCTTGGTCATGAATTATGCTCTCTTACAACTTAAAAATATGTATGAATATTCTTGTGTAATGTATCTTTTTGATATTTGCTTCTGTCACATGTATTGAAAATAATTCAATTTAGTTGCTTGTACCTTCTGTGGTACTTTACTTGTGCTTTTTTTCCCCCCAAATAATTATGTGTTAATGGACTTTTAATTTCTATTATAAATGTGTTGACATATAGACCCATTAGATTCTCTAAATGGATATAAAGCTTTTTCTCCTTGTTTTAAGATGTATTTTAGGGGTCCTAAAGTAGATATTATAAGCAGTGTATTTTCATCTGTGCTGTGCTACGGCATTATATATAATTATTCTGTGGAAAAAACAGGCCCCTGGTGCATGATATTTGGCCTTGTGAACATCCCTACAGGCATTGAAAGTTTGATGTTTGAGTTTACATTATAAATCACAATGCCTGCTCTTTTACTTTAAATATCTGTTGTTGAGCAGCCCTTTAGAATTTAAATTGAACCATATTACGTTAACAGATAAGTTGAAATTGGAATTCAAAATTACCCCCTAATTTTACCATTTTTTAATTATTATTTTTATAAGGAAATTATGGAGATTGGCTTTCCTAAATTCAAAATCCCAAAGCATTCTGTTAAATTAAGAATATTGAAATTCACTTTGAAATTCACTCTTATTTTAAAGCCACATTTGATGAGGTGGGAAAAATAAAAACTGAACGGATCAGGAGAAAAGCCTAAAGATACTTTAATTGGCAGAGGTTTGAGTTGCTTTTGTTTAGTTACTCACTGTCCTTTTGACAAAGTACATGTTGAAGAGGTTTTGTAAGTGCTGTTCCACTGAAGGACAAACAAGGGTACTTTTCAGTTGAGCCCTTTTAAGTTTTGTTCCTCACACTCCCACCGCTGTTGGAGGCTACTCCTAATGCATTGTGGCTACGTGTTTGTCTATGCAGTCTGTCACTGGAAAATGTCTCTTCTTGTTGAGCCTGCTGGGGTCTAACTTCCAGGCACCCTTTTCCAAGGCACCACTGTATGGAAATCGACACTCATAAAATGATGATAAAAGAGTTTATTTTTTAAAGAAGACACCCTCAAATGCTGTAGAACCTATGTCTTTAGGAATAAGTGCTTTAACTTTAGCACAGAGTACACTGAGTCTGAGACCTTGTAATTTTTCAACACTAGAGTGAAACGTATTCACGCTCCTCTTCGTTTCAAGCGGGATCCATCACAGCGGTTTATCTTGATATTGTTGATTTCATTAAGTGTTACAGAAAATTAATTTATATTTTCTCAAAAGACCTTCTGACTTGGATTGTAATGGCTCAGGGATTGCCTTTGGGGGATCTTCTTTAGAGTAGGAGGTCCCTGAGCTGAGATCCAGGGCTGTCTGTACAAGAATCCCATTCGGCCAAGAAAGCTTATATTTTTCTTTTCAATTAGAACTTGTACTTTTGTTAATAAAATGTAATCATATTTAAGACTATGTCCTTGATGTTCATCCTTCTGTGAACAATCAAGGCGGCATTCTTTTTTCAGGTGGCTATTTGTTACATAAGAAGAGTACTATTTGATTCCTGCTTATACGTGAGTTTATCTACCAACAGGACTGTGAAAATCATTGCAAGCTTGTCTTTACCCAAATGTTTCTAATATTTCCTAAACCTTTCAGATAAATGAGGTACCCCTGTTTTCCTTGTCCATAACTAAAACCCTTGGGTCCAGACTTTGAGTTATAATGCATGGAGCACTTAAAAAACACCCATTGACCCAGGCTGGACATGGACATTAGGGGAAGGTGCCAGCCCTTCTTGCTGCTCATGTGCCACAGCTTTTGGAGATATCACTTATTCAAGAGTGAAGAGCCAGCCACCTGTTTCTGAGGCCTCTTTTCCCTCACATTAAAGGTTCAGGCCCTTGCTGAATCTTAACACTCTAATCTGGGGAACACACACAGCATTTTTCTGAAGCTGATTTGTCAGACTCGACTAGCTGGAGGATTTTGTGTGTTTGCGCGCCTGTGTGCTTTTCACTCAGTTACCCCTGAGGCACTTGTCACGACTGTGCATATTAAAATTAATCAGACCTCCTAGGCCCATGTGTCTGTGTGTTTCACATGAAGAAGTGGATATCGAGCAAATGCCCTAATTAAATGGGCCTGCTTGGTTTTGTTCTAGTGGATGCTTGGTCTTTTTTTTTTTTAATAGGAGTTGCTTATGGGGAAGGCACGGACAGCACTAGAGTCGGTGGAGAGCTCACTCAGAGTTTCCTTTGCCACCTGCTCCCAGAGTTCTGAGACCTCAAGGACTCCCAGTGTGCCCTCCTTAACCACCCTTAATGTTGAAGAAAAATATGGCCAAGATCGTGAGGGAGCAGTGAGGCTAGGGCAGAACAGAATGAGCATATGACCTGGATATTTGGGTTGATTAAGATAGTCTTTCCTACATGTCGATAATCTTTGGATACCAGATTGTGCTCCGCGCTCCCACTTTTGGATGATGGAGTTTTGACATTGAGGGGGAGATCTTATGTAGAATTCAGAGCTAATGCCCTTTCTTTATGCCCTGAATTTGAAAGCCAACTTTTATTCATATATCTTTTCAGGTCATCTACATATCATATAGAAACCATTTATGAGACAATAAGTAATAAATAAATAAATAAATAAATAAATATATATATATATATATATATATATACGTACACACACACACAGTGTGTGTGTGTGTGTGTGTGTGTATGTATATAATTTCACTTTTACTCTGATGTTTTCTGGCTTTAGCTTATTTTCATTTATGTTAGACTTTTCTCGTGACTTTTGGAAAGACTGTCACGGAACATTTGGAAACAAACTTTAATGAAGAGTAAGCTCAAAACACTGAAAATGTGTCAGGCTGACGAAACAGAGTAGCTATCTTGTTTGAGTATTTAATGTCATAAATGAGGTAAACTTTTAACACGCTGATCACTGAGCTTATGGATTTTAGTTCCAATTCATGCATATTATTTAGACTTTTTTTCATATTTTAGAAAATAGAAACAAAATTTTCCTCAGAATATTTCAAATTTGAATTCATATATATGGAATAAAGCATGGAGCCAACATTGGAAACAATTTGAAAAATCACTTAAGTGTTGAAGAGTTTGGAGTTACAGTTTAGCAGATTTCCAAATAACTACAGCAAGTTATCTGGTAAAAGATTACTCTGGCAGGACATGGTCCGTAAAATTGATTTGTTCCTTCCCAAATTGAAAGGGTTGGACAATTCCAAAAAGCTAACCATTTTTTTTTACAACTTCTCTTTCTTTCCTCCCATTGTATCTAAGACGTAAAAGGATCCATCCATTAACCTATATGCTCTCTTTTATATGCGGTCATACAACTCACGTGTAGAGCACTGTATCAGCAGTGCCAAGCAACTGTCTGGTACCTGACAGCATCATAGAAACCCCTCCTCTGTTCACTTAGGTTGCTACTGGTTATTTATTAACACAATGCAGACTGTTCAGTGGGTGTATATGAAATAGAAAGAAAAATAAAAGCCCTGAACAAGTAAATACATCTTTCATCATTTCTTTTGTTTGGTGTGTTTACTGTGTGCTATTCTTGGTCAATAGAAGTTGTTTGACAGTTCTGCAAAAGGGTGAGAGGAACCTTTTCTTGAACTTTATCCTTTTGTCTGTAGAAAAAAGTTTTCTATTTGCCATTCTCTTTTCTTTGCAACCTGTCTATATAAAATGTTTTTTTGAAGATTGTTATTGCTATTAATATGACAAGTACAGGTGATTGTGAAACATGATAAACAGTTTTATCTAATTTGTTTGAAATGGACAGTTAAGAGACTAGAAGTCTAAGACAGATTTCATTTCTAAACTTTTTAATTAGAAATAGAAAATGAGATATTATAAAATCATCTTTTTACTTCCTTCTAATAAACAGACCATTTGTTCTCAGTCCTTATGTAAGTTTCACTGAAATATTGAGCCTTGATTTAATTTGTGTTTAAGTTCTCTCCTCCCTACATATTAGTATAATATCAGTGCCGTGCTCATTGCATAGTATAATTACGGAAGAGATCAGTAGCTGGGAGAGCATGTCATAATCGAAGACGTCTGTTTATTATAACAGAACAGTGCTTCTAGGCTGGTATTTTGTGTGTTAATAGATAAGAAATGATTTGCTGTTTCAAGATGAATTAAATCTCTGTTTCATAGGCCTTTCTTTTCTGAGAAGTTACGCTTTGTAGAAATTTGCATGAAAAGTTTATACACCATCATGTGACATTAGTCAAATGGAAGACTTGGAAGCAGAAAGTGGTAGAAATGAACAAAATGCACCCTTCTCCCTTTGGAGTTTTGTTTTCTATCTCTGTTTTTTAACCCTAATGTTTCTGCTTCAGTCTTTGCTCCGGCACTGTTAGTATTTTTCACCTCTGTCGAGATACCATGTTTAAGGGAAGGAAAACACCTAAACAGGGAGGTAGCAATGTTGAGAGCAGTACCCTGTGAATAGGAGAGGTCGGTTCTCAGCCTTCACATACAGGACAGCACTCCAGACTCCCGGCAGAAGTCATGTCCAGTGGCAGAGTAAAATGGACCAGAATTAGACGTGTGCTTGTTTTGCCCCCTCAGTGCTTTAGTTTAGCTCTGCTTGTTCTGAGTTGCCGGACGGAGGACGGCCACCTTGCTGTTGTGGTTATTCAGTCTTTTCTCCTTACAGCTCATGGGAATCATTAAGAAGGAACCAAAAGAACTGAAGATAAATTGAAGTTGTGTATTTTTTTAGCACATCTTTTTCACTTAAAGAATATTGTAATTGGGGGTTAATAAAGAATATTAACTCAAAAAGCATAGTAAACCTGAGAGTCCTTGTTTTTTCTCTCCATGAATTTTTCTTTTGTTTTCTAAATTTAAGATATTCAAATTAAGAGTATTTGCAAGTTTCAAAGTATATTCCATTAAATAGGGAAATACTGTCTTTTGAAATGGTTTATCTAAATTTCAAACAATGTGAACCCTTCTGAAATAATGTCTAATAATTGCTTTTGAAGACAGCATTAAAGAAATATTAAATCTCTATCATTGTCAGTTATTTTTATCTACATCTATGCTCACATACACAGGACAAAATCTTGCCAACTCTGTTAGATCTCCAAAATTTCCCTAGAATTAAAGAATACACACACACACACACACACACACACACACACACATACACACACACACACACACACACATACAATAAATATAATAAGTTATAATTAGATTTTAGGAGCATTTATCTCAATCTCTAAACTAAAAAATTTTGGCCTAGAACAAATTTTGACAAAAAGAAAATACACAGATAAGGATCTCAGTACAGAACAGAACCTCCCATTCTGTTTTGTTTTATTTTTTCATTACCTTTGGACTCCTGCTAACATCCTGTGTAAAGTCTCTCTTGATGCCCCAGAGAGTCAATACCTCCTTTCTCTGTAATCCCTTTGTTTTCTGTTTGCTCTCCTATTCACTGTTTCTCTCATTCTGACAGAAAGCACTTACTGAGGTTCTATTATATGCTAGTTATTTTATAGGTGAATGAGGACGGAGATCAAAGACACCGTTCCTGTCCTTAATTTGCTCATCGTTTTTTGGGGGAAACAAACCATGTAACTTCATGGTGAAAGGCACTGTGAGTGAGGAGGTACTGGAGGCTCTGTAAATAGAGGGGGGTGCCTTACAGCTAAAGTGAACATATAATCAGTGCCTATAATTATTTATCCTCTAAATTGAATTAATATTTACATATCGATGGACATATCTCTGTTTATGTCACCTGTGAAGGTCATGTGGCTATTATGACTGCTTTAGCCAATCCTGTTTACATGCTTGAGCAGAAAGCTGTTACAGTATTCACTGGATCTCTCTCTCTATGACATAACTTCTTTTTAAAAAAAAAAAAAATTATTTATTTACTTTTGGCTTCATTGGGTCTTTGCTGCTGTGCGCAGGCTTCCTCTAGTTGCGGTGAGCGGGGCTACTCTTCGTTGCAGTGCGCGGGCTTCTCATTGCAGTGGCTTCTCTTGTTGTGGAGCACGGGCTCCAGGTGCGCGGGCTTCAGCAGTTGTGGCTCGCGGGCTCTAGAGCGCAGGCTCAGTAGTTGTGGCGCACGGGCTTTGTTGCTCCGCCGCATGTGGGATCTTCCCGGACCAGGGCTCAAACCCGTGTCCCCTGCGTTGGCCAGCAGATTCTTAACCACTGTGCCACCAGGGAAGCCCATGATGACATAACTTCTTTTAATGTTGTTTTTCTCATCATCTCATTTTTTCTGGATATTTTCAGGTTATTGATTTCTGCTTATCTGTAGCTTTCTGGGAAAAATTGACAACCCTAAGGAAATATTCTAATTGCTTCCCCCCCAGGTTCTCAAGCTAATAAGCCTATACATAGAATGTATTATTTCCCCTTTATCCATCTTTAGCCTTTATTCACTAAAATAGTAGAGGATATTATCTTTGAATTCTTGTTTTAGCAGAATGGTATTTGGAAAGTTGAGCCCAAATCATGGTAATAATAATGGATACATAACCTAACCTTATCCAGAGGGCTAAAGTACACTTAGCTGTGTAAGTTCCTGGTTCAGGTACTGATCCATTCTCAAAATTTAAACGCTTAGCCAAAAGGTTGTTTGCTCTACAGTTATAACCTCAATTTTATTTTTTAAATTTTATTTATTTTTTATTGAAGTATAGTTGATTTACAATGCTGTGTTAATTACTGCTGTACAGCAAAGTGACTCAGTTATACATATATATATATATATATATACATTCTTTTTCATATTCCTTTCCATTATGGTTTATCATAGGATATTGAATATAGTTCCCTGTGCTATACAGTAGGACCTTGTTCTTTATCCATTCTGTATATACCAGTTTGCATCTGCTACTCCCAAACTCCAAATCCATTCCTCTTCCACACCCCTCTTCCTTGGCAACCCCAGTCTATTCTCTATGTCCCTGATTCTGTTTCTGTTTCATAGATAGGTTCATTTGTGTTACATTTTAGATTCCACACATAAGTGATATCATATGGTATTTGTCTTTCTCTTTCTGGCTTACTTCACTCTGTATGACAGACTCTAGGTCCATCCACATCTCTACAAATGACCCAATTTCATTCCTTTTTATGGCTGAGTAATATTCCATTGTATATACATACCACATCTTCTTTACCCATTCATCTGTCGATGGACATTTAGGTTGTTTCCATGTCTTGGCTATTGTGAATAGTGCTGCTATGAACATAGGGGTGCATGTATCTTTTTGAATTATAGATTTGTCTGGATGTATGCCCAGTAGTGGGATTGGTGGATCCTATGGTAATTCTATTTTTAGTTTTCTGAAGAACCTCCATACTGTTTTCCACAGTGGCTGCACCAACATTCCCAACAGTGTAGGAGGGTTCCCTTTCCTGCACACCCTCTCCAGCATTTGTATAACCTCAATTTTAAACAAAACTGCTTGAATTCTAAGACATACAAGTATATAACAGGTACATATAGAACCAAGTATTAATACATTTTTCCTGACATACTGACATGTCATGCTGGCAGTTAATAAAATGCAATCGATATTTTTCTTAAAGTATTTGCCCAAAGAAAAAGAGACAATGGCGGAGCAGCCTCGGGATGTGGAAGTAGACATTTAATTTCTTCTCAAGAGTGGAAAAAGAGCCTCAGTTGGCATGTGATGTGCTACTTGTGCCATCCTATATATTTTATTGGGTCTTGCAGAGACCTTTATTAAACTGGGTGGGTGGGTCAGCCTGCAGCTGCAGTGAGTTCACTTCCTGTCTTACTCTCCAGCCTCTTTTCTCATTTCCTACCATTCCCTACATCACTCTTTATGACTTTTTTTCTAGTAATGCCAAATTGCCTATGGCTTTTCACAGCTACCATGCTTTTCTTTGCTTATGATGTCTGTTTGCAGTGCCTTTTACCTTACTTCGCACCTGGGTTATGGCCATTCATTCTTAATACTTAGTTTGTTTCACCCCCTACCAGAAATTTTCTGCTAACTCTAATTGCCCCCATCCTCCCTCCCTTAAGAAATTGTATTGTCTCTCCCCTCCATTGGATTTTGACCTCCTAAAGCAGTGGTTGGCAAACTATGACCTGTAGGCCAAATCTAGGCTGCTAGTCTTCAAGAGAAGACTACTTTGCGACATGTGAACATTATATGAAATTTAAATTTGTGTCTTTAAGTAATGTTTTATTAGAACAGCGCCATGCTCATTCATTTACATATGGAGGTAGTGTCCTGTAATGTACTTCCGTGATGTAATGGTAGAGTTGACTAGTATAGCCTACAAAGCCTGAAATATTTGCTCCCTGGCCCTTTACGGATAGTCTGCCAACCCCTGTCCTAGAGGGCAGGAACAGAGTCTCAGTCACCCCATTATCCAGAGTTCCTAGCACAGTGACTCCTAATTCAACGAGTTAATTGAATGGTTGAATAAGCGATCTCCGACCTGAAGCAAGGCATCCACCGCAGGGTTTCTAGCTCTCTTCCTAAAGGAAGTCTAGTAAAGGAAATACTGAATTATGAAGATTCAGATGCTAGATTTTCCTCTATCATTATCTGGGTAAACTTGGACAATTGCTTCATTTTCCTTTATTTGAAAATAAAATTATTTCATTAGGTGAGTTTTATAGTTCTTTCTAGATATAAAATTCTAGCAATATATTAATGTTTTATTAAGTCAATATGCAAAAGAAGTTAAAAAAACAGAATTGGAGAGCTCATATTTTATTAAGAAATATGAGCAAAAAGAAGAACAGAACAGTGAACTCTCACTGATCTGTTATACACCAGGTTAATCATTGGTGTTGATTAGGTGTTCTGTAGTAATCCAAATAAAAACAAAGTTTGCTGTTGGTCTGTACTGTGAATCTCTAGTACTAAGGCATTGGGATAGAAGATAAGATGTTTTGTTGTAAGACTTGTGGCTTATAATTTATTTGCATTGCTTTGAGTGAAAATTTTGTCCCAATAATGAAAGGCAGACATTTTAATGTTAGTTTTTGCTAGAATCCTGAATTGACCTATGTTTACTTCTCTTTTTTTAAATCATGCCTCTCTCTCTTATATGAACCTGCCTCTCCAGAGATACTGCAAGGGAGATAAAGAGCACCGTTGATAACCAACCTATACACCTTATTTTATAGATTTTGAGAGTTACAGAGTCCTTATATCTCTAAAGTGACTTCTTTAATTCTAATAGGGGTGCCCGCTATAATCTTGGACAGTGATAAAGTTATCTTGAATGAAAATATCACAACATAAAGATTCTTTGGATGAAAACCTTTCTTGCAATTTGTACCTATTTCTAACCTATTTTAAAAGGCAAACAAAATTAGACTTTTGTTTTAAAATATTCGTACTTCTATGAGAATATTCCTGAGTAAAATTGATCATCACATAGCGTATGAACATAGTACAGGTAAAAGAACTAAAATGTTATTTTAATGTTTCCATTAAAAGCTGCTAAAGGAAGTGAAAAATTTATGTGTATCTCTGAAGAACTTCAGAAAACAATATTTTCTAGAGGTTCTGTGTCAACTTTTATGAAATAGCCTCAAGAAATAACTTAATAAATAGATAATTTTGCAGAGTCTCCTCACTTGTAGTATTAAGGTCCTGCTGCTTTGTACAGTCTTTTCCATTGCCTTCTATAGGAATCTCATATTGAAGTGCTACAACCCTTCAGTATGGGACATCTCACTGTGGAAGAGAATAATTTCCTATAAATCCACTTGCTTCAGTGTTTGCTATATGGTCTATCATTGAATCAGGTCAGCTACCAGCAAGTATATAAAGGGCAATTCAAGAGAACCAATTTCAGTGAGATCAGAACATGCTATGTGTAAAACATTTTTAATTCTACAAGGGATATGTGTTAGGGGAAATTAATATTATTGCTACTACTTCCAGTTTCCTCATTCTGTTTTTCACTCAACAAATATTTGCCAAGACCTTATTTCTCTATTTGGAATTCTGAATGTCATTAAAAACATAGCTGAAACACATCTATGAATAAATATTCTTTTAATTTAAAAAATAAAAAACATTTTAATACTCTTACATTCCCATTTGGATTTTTTTTCATCTGAAAAATCTATTGTTGCTTAAATGTCAAGATTCACCTTGTGATTTTAAAGGAAAAATATTTCCCTTATTTTGCTGCATTTGATATAATTATGGCCTAATTAAATGTCAAAATATTGGTAGCATTGTTTGTTAAAATGAACTTATTTCAGTAAGAATAATTTAGCAATCATCTGTCAAGTTACATTCATAATATATAAGGAGACTATTTTACTAATTGTTAGGTATATAGACATACACATTCTAGAACTCAGAAATTATTAACTTCCTTAAGAAGATGCAAGTATGCATGCTCTTTCTTCTATAGCAAAATGGTACATGGATGAGGAATGACAGTTTAAAAAATACATAGTTTGTGTCTAAAACAAAATAAGCATTTACTTGCTGAAGATAGGTTTCTACCTGCGATGATGATTACAGAACAACATGTGCTTTTATTAAAAGACATTTGAAACACCTTCTTTCTATATGTTTGCTTTTTGGCTTCCTGAAAACATTCAATGTTCAGAAAAATTCTGTGATTTTTTATGTAGGTGAGCGAGCCGATGCTTCTGCACCCTTCCTTTTCCTTATCTTCTTTGGGTGTCCCTGAGCTCTCCCCAAGCTGAGATAGATGGCTGCTGGTTTAGTTCTGTGTGTGGGAGAGAGGGACTTCCACATGTGATTTTTACCATTTGGTAGTAATTAGTTTGTTATATAAATTAACATTAACTGAACCGTTCTTCAGGCATTGTTTGTAATTATCTTCTTTGAGTCTCTGAGTTGTGTAAAGAGATAAAAAGCAGGGAAGAAATTGTTCTTTATTTTATAGAAGTTGAAGAATCTATCATTAGACTGAATAGATCAGCAATTATTGTTTGTATACCCAATAGACCAAAAACTTTGAAATAACTATAACACAGAAAAAAAAAAAAAAAACTTGGAACCTAATGCTTTAGAAATACAGTTACATTTTCTCAAAAGGTGTGATTTTTATTTTAAGACAGAACTGAGTATAAGAGAAAAATGCAATACAGTTTGAGGTATTTTTCTTCACATCATTTAGCAAATAATTTCTTTTAATTCTCACAGTAACTTCCACTTGAAGGTCACTGTCTGTCTTATCTTTTTATTCTTTATGTTACATACTCTGTTTAGATGCTTTCAAATAGAAGCATTTTCATGTACATTTTATGAGAAGCATATATTTTTCTTAGATATAGTATGTCAATATTCATCTTTTTAGGCAGAGCTATTCACTAGTAAGTGGGATTTTGATAATTTGGATTTTAAACTCTGTGGAGTCACCATTTCCTCTCCCTCCATCCCAAATAGATATTGGATATGAAGAAAACAAACAATAAGCAATCTATGCTTCTTAAAATTCCCCTTGAGTTTGGTTTTGGCCTTGCTTGTGTTATTTCTAGGTTTGAAATTTTCTTCTTGTGTCTTTCTCTAAAGAGATCTAATAAGTAATACATTATAACAGATTGTCCTTTAAAGCATAAGTGTTTCTTTCTGAAAAAACATTTCCTTCTCTGTTTTTTCTTTGGAAATTGCTCTAAGAAACTACCAAGAAGAACAAATTATTGCTGTACATATTTTGACCCAAAGTATTTAAAGTATGTCATTGCACTTTTACTGTCCATAACACAGTCATAACTTTGATGTTGACAAGAAAATAAGGTAATAAAGCCTCAGTCACACCAGAGTTAATATTTGTGTTGACCTGCTATTAGATTATTAATAAAAATAAAAATGTATGCTATAAGTAGCTATATTCTATCATACAATTTCAGATACTGATCAGGTGTTATATGTAGAAAATATAACTACCAGTAGTAATTTATTTCTTTGCTTTTTAAAAAATATTATTGCAGTTGATTTCATGGAATACAATTATTTGCGTCTCAAAGATTTAAAAAATCCCAGTACAATTGCAAATTACTTGGAGTAATAAGAACAGTTTCCCCTTATTTAGAATGGCTACGCTTTTACTGCACTTTTTTTTTTTTTTTTTAGTGAGTGAACAAACTTAAGGCACTTTTTTTTTTTTTTACCGTGACTAAGTGGGAGATTTATTCCTGAAATGCAAGATGGTTCGACATATGAAAATCAATGAATGTAATATAGCTTCATTAACAGAAGGAAGGAAAAATCTTAAAGAATAGAAAATATATAATGTATGTTCTCAGGCAACAATGAAATTAAACTAGAAAACAATAACAGAGATATGCCTTTAAAATTCCCAAATATATGGAAATTATAAACAGCTCACTTTTATTAAAATTAAGGCACTTTAAAAGCTGGGTTTTGTTTTGAGTTGTTGGATAAGCCATTCATATATTTATATTGTTCTGAGGTTAACAGAGATATGCTTTTTTTTCTTTTTTAATTAGAGTGTTTCAAGAAGTTTCTGGATTACTACAAATGATTTGTTTTTAAAGTATTTCTAATACAGAACTTATTTTTATGAAATAGGAAAGCTAGAAGTACTACATGCCTAGAAGTTGGCCTACCCCTAAAGTGTATCATCTTGCATTTTCCATAATTAACCAAGATTCTAAATCATGCTCCTCCTTTAAATGTACATCACTATTGACAATTTTAAAAGCTCCAAAGTTTCTGAATTTTCAAAAATCTTGCCTCCTCAAAATAGCTTATGCACATTTATTTTCCCCAAATGAGAAAAAAATATCGTTATTGTCTTATCTCTTTATTTTGGCTGTAAGTCAGATAAACATAAAAACCTTATGTTTTGTGCTTTTCAAAATCCAGAGCTGGCTAAGAAAGAAGCAGCTTTAATCCTGAAGATATTTCCTTTCCCTACTTCACCGGATAGAAGTATATTTTCTTCTAAATTGGGCAGTATAGAATTTGGTAAAAGTTTGAAGGGCAAACATTGTGTCTACTCAGAATCATTCCATATATTGTGTGTTCCCTGTAAATGATATTAGTATAATTTTGGCACAGTATTTGAATAGAACAGTTTTTGATTTGTACATGTTAGGATTCTTAATATTAGGCCAAAATATTCCTCTATGTGAGAGAAAATAGTCTTTATGTTCCTTGAGTAAATTTAGATCCTCATTCCTGGAAGGGAAGCAAAATAAACACTTCTGCTTCCAGTCTGATTTTGTTTCATTTATGTACTTGTGTTCATAAGAGTATATAAATCTAGGCTTACACGCACCTTTTGAGGAAATCACTGTATTCTACCATCCCCACCCATACAAACGAAACCATTTTTTCATTATTCCTCAATTCAACATTTTTATTTAATACTTCTTTTTTTGTTTTTAGATTAAAACAATCAACTATTGACAAATATCCTACACAAAAACCAACTCCGAATAATTTTTTTGGCAGCCATTTGAAATGCAGACTCCTGTATGACATGATATATTTTGGATCCAAAGATAAGAAGGGAAGAAAAAAAAAAAAGCAGCTCTTCTGTGGCTGTGGCCGTGAAGCTCAAAGAGAATACATTAATTAACCCAAGAGAATTTCTAGGGAGCTGTAGTGAGTAGCCATAGCTTTGAAATCTAGTGATCTCTATCCACTGTTGGGTTTGGGTCAAAGACCTTGGACAGAGAAGGAAAAAAGGGAAGGAGGTATATTATAGGAACCAGATGTTAAAAACTGATAAAGCCTGACCAGGCCCCTGCTGCTGAAATCTACCCCACCTCCATCAAAAAGGTGACATTCTTCTCTGAAGCCCCTCTGTCCTTCGAGGAGAGAAAGAGACACAGTTCTGGCTCTGCATTTTTCCTTTGGCCTACCTTGTCGAATGGCCCTAGAAGACTAAACAGGTGTTATCTACTTTTGATTTCAGTGCATTTAAATTAATCCTGTCAGCTCAGCTGTTAAAACAACTGTCATCTCCAGCTGTTAGTAATTTTCGACTGGGCACTTTCACAGGTTGCCAAGATCTGAGCCTGCATCGTGTGTCTTTCTGAATGCAGTAGAGTAACAATTGTGGGTTTTTTAAAGGGGCTTGTATTGTGATGCTGCACACATGAAATGATCGTAATAACAATAATTTCCAAAGACTCTCTGGTGCCATGTTTTGTGGTATATAAATAAACCATGTGCTGAATGCCACTCCTATCTATATTCTGTGGTGTGTTACATAACTTTCTGGAGTTTTTAATCCAGTGACCAATAAGTCAACTTGGAAAGCATAAAAGAGGGAGGTCTGATAAGTTAAGAGACAGAGATAGTAATGCACCTGCTTGTGATGATTTCTGTGTTTCCAGAAACAATAGTTGCTTCAGGTAGATTTATGGTTTTTCTTTCACTCACTGAAATATTCAGGAAAATATTTTGTTACTTTTTAACAGTTTGAGTAACTGCTCTTTCAGGCCAAAGACAAGGTTTCTGGCTAGATCTCCTTCTATTGAAATTTTAAATCATAAGAGGCATTTATTGCACAGTTTCAATATTTAAGATCTCTTTCAGTTAGTATGCACTCAAAGCTAATATTGTGGAGGAGAGGAAAGGCTATCAGGAAATTCAGTCTATTATCAACAACTGGAACCCACTAAAAATGTGCAGTAATCTCAACTCTATCAAAAAAAAGACTTTCATTTGCCACTGATGTAACCATCTGGAACCAATGAGTTTTCCTCCTATCCTAACCTTATACATTGTAAAATGGAAAAATTATAGGTTTTCAGTTTCTTTTACAAAGTCTAAATTTGGGTTAGTTTTTACTGTTAAAATGTATGCTTCCAAAGAAAAATAAATATATGTGACAAATTAATTTTAAATTGTTTGTGTTTAGGAATAATATAATCAGATCAATAATGAAAACAATTTTCAATAAAAGGTACCAGTCATAAAATTTCTGGTTAGCTTAAAGTATTTTATTTGAATTTATATAATACTGATGTCGAATAACTGTGCTCTACATTTATTAATTTCTAAGGAATTTCTGATTCCACATTTTAATTTATGAAAGTATAGCTAATTTTTGAGAGGATATTACATGCACAGGGTAAATAGTAAAAAATGTAATAGAATGTGTATAATGGAAAGTATTTCTCCTTCCTACTCCTGTTCTTTACTCACCCAATTTCAGTTCTAGAATGATTCATGTAACATGTTTTCTCCTGTGTATCTGCAGAGATATTTTGTGCATACACATGTAGAAATTTGAGTGTGTATGTGAAGAGGCATATACATCAGAAGGATATTATACACACACACACACACACACACACACACACACACACACACACACACACACACACCCTAACTTGGATGTCATTACCCCTGGTTTTACATATGCCAGAATTTGTAACTATATTGTTTGTGACATTATTGTTATAGAGAAATTAGAAACTTTCTAAATGTCAGGGGGCTAGCTATATTATTGTGCATTCATAGATGGATTTCTGTGAGATTATTAAACATTAGGGAAATTTATCCATAGAGATATGGAAAGATATCCATGATTTATATTTTAAGTTCAAAAAGTTGCATAATAGTAAATATAGGATTATAGTATTTTAAAAGTATGTATGTGTGTTTGTATACAAATTTATTTTAAGTATTAAATACTTATCTAAAGCACATATATGTTATTAATACATGTTTTATTTTGGATATTTACTTTGGCCATTTTCTATTAATATTTGACTAACTACTAGGAATTAGATCTTTTAAAAAATGAGCAATCTTTAGTAATGCTAAAAGAATTACTGACGGATTTTGCTTTTAGTTTCTATAAACATTAATTTACATAGGAAGAAAGAGTCATTAAAAATGTAGGAAATATATATGTGTAGGCACTAAATTAGAGGTGATGGGGTGGAGATGGGGGCAGTACAAAGGACCATAGGAAAGACATAAAAATGGTATTAGATTGAAATATAGAGTTAGCTTTGCTTCTTTTATTTCCAAAGCTATATTTGTGGGACTATCTCCCTTTAAAATTTGATGAAAAAGAAGAAAAAACAGAATATGCTTGCTCACACAAGCATACACACATAAGGAGTCTGAATTGTGAAAGAGGTATGCTTTGCTCAAAAATACTATAACGTATTTGAATTAATAAGATGCTGTTTGTATTAGTTTCCTAGGGCTGCCATAACAAAGTAACACAAACTAGGTGGCTTAAAACAATGGAAATTTACTCTTTCACAATTCTGGAGGCTAAAAGTCTGAAGTCAGGGTGTCAGCAAAGCCATGCTCCCTCTCAGACCCTTGGTAGAATCCTTCCTTGCTTCTTCTTAGCTTCTGGTTGTGACCATCAGCATTGGCATTCCTTGGCTTGAGGCTGTATCACTCTCATCTCCGCCTCAGCTGTCACATGGTGTTCTCTCTGTGTGTCTGTGCTTTTACATGGCCATTTTCTTATAAGGACCCCAGACATATTGAATTAGGGTCCACCCTAACGACCTCATCTTAACTTGATTAAATCTGCAAAGACCCTATTTCCAAATAAGGTTAGATTCACAGGCATGAGGTGTTAGGGCTTCAGCATAACTTCCTTGTGGACAACAGTTCAACCCATAACACTCTTAAAAGTACAAGCACAGATGGGTAGATAAACCAACTGACCATTCATAGATTGCTGTGAATTTATTTAATCATAGTATATTTTAAGTTGATATACAAAAATAAACAGTGGAGTATAAAAGAGGAATACAAATCTTAGTTTATACAAACATTGAAATAGGGCACTCCACCTAAATGGACTCTTCAGTGAGAAGTCTGGATACCTAAAAGTTGACCTAAAGGCCCTGGGTAGATATCTGAAGTGGAGAAAAGGTAGGAAATTGTGCTGAAAGGAAGATGAGACAAAGTAAAACAAACTTTACGAAGTAAAACAAACACACTCCTTTTCCTTGTAGCAGAAAATGCTTGTGTGCCCCTGAACGCCATCTTGTTGCCCAAAGATGCAGATCCTGGCCTAAGTGTAGTCATTAGGAAGATTACAGTACCTTGTGACAGGAAAAGCTACATAGTTTGTGGATTTTTTTTTAATAAATTTATTTATTTATTTACATTTTTGGCTGAGTTGGGTCTTCGCCGCTGCACGCGGGCTTTCTCTAGTTGTGGCGAGTGGGGGCTACTCTTCATTGTGGTGTGCGGGCTTCTCATTGCGGTGGCCTCTCTTATTGCGGAGCATGGGCTCTAGGCGCGCCCTTATTGTGGTGCGTGGGCTCAGTAGTTGTGGTTTGCGGGCTCTAGAGCACAGGCTCAGTAGCTGTGGTGCACAGGCCTAGCTGCTCCGCGGCATGGATCTTCCCGGACCAGGGCTCGAACCCGTGTCCCCTGCATTGGCAGGTGGATTCCCAACAACTGCGCCACCAGGGAAGCCCCTTTGTGGATGTTTTATTGTTACTTGTATTCCATTGTTACTGGGATTGTGACTCTGTTTTGCCAAACACCCTATTGTTTAAAAAACAAAGCCAGAAATTACTGCAATTTGCTAAATAAAACTCTGTCTTTTCCCGTCCATGTCACTATTCTTACTACTACCACTGTCGGAAATTTTTTTAATGGAACAAGGATAATTTTTACATTGTAATAGCACTCAGGTTCTGGTTTACATTTTACGTTGATTCCAGTGCTATAAACCAAAGATCAAAAGAAATGTTTGAGTAAAGCTGACTCAAGTGAACCCCTCTGTATTTATGTCAGTGTTAAACATGTCTCCACCACCTATTAGGAGCCGAGTGTTGCAGTCAAAGCCAATCCTCCCATTTGAGTGCTCAAGACTGGGGAGGAGAAGACGTCCGGGCATCCGCTTGACCTTTACTCTGGGAGCACGGGTGTCTTCTGTATTCCAGCCCTGTGCCTTCTCACGCACGCCATTCTTAGGAGCAGTGCCGAGAAATGTTAGGTCTAAGTGTAGAAGACTGATTTTACACTGAACTACGGAAGGTTAATGGAAGAGAAAGAAACCCAAGAAGGCAAATGGAAGAGTCTCACTTTTCCTTGGCTCTGTAAGGCTATTATTGTGAGTCAAAACAGAGAAAGAATTGAAAGGATTGCCACTTGCCTTTTTTTCTTATGGCTTTTGCCAGAAAAAAACCGCAATTACTCATAAAACTGACTATCTAAACCTTAAAATATTCCCAATTCCATAAATTCAAAGAATGTATTACAGTGATGTATTCTTTCTGTATCTACAATCCCCTTAGAAGAGTGGTGAGCAAATGCTTTACACTGTGTGATCAGGCAAATTTCAAAATTTAACTGCACACACAGTAAATTATTCACTCAAATATTAAATTTCAAGGTTATTAATAGGAAGTGATAGCAGTGTATAGAAAACTTGCAGACTGCTAAGACTTTCACTTAGATGATAATCTTGACTTTGTTCTGAATTATCATGGTTTGTTATGTATATTTACGTAGACCAGTCTGATTCTTGTCTATCAAATTGCGAAGACATTGTGTTGAGGCTGTATAAAATGAGTAAACCCATTTCTCTTTTAATGGTAGAAAATAGAAACATAAAAGTCATAACAAACTAATTTTGATTAGCTTGAAAGATTGTTACTAACCTGAGTAACGCTTCTTTTTAATAACAGATAACATTTATTGAGCATATAGTGTTTTTCTCAGGCATCATATACTATATACGTTTTCTTTATCTCCCTATTTACCTACTTATATGCCATTATAGTAGAGAAAACTGATGTCTAGATGGGCTAAATACATTGACTACAAAGTTAGAAAAAGCAGGGCTTGAATTAGAGCTGTCTGATGCAAAATATTATCCATTAAACTATATCATTTCTTACAGCTTCAAGTAATATGATGAGCACAGTTAATATGAATGAATTTTTGAAGTAATTAATGAGTTCATTCATTCCCTCATTCATTTCACAGACTCTTTTAAACAGCTGGGCTCACAAAATAGTGTGACATAAAACAAGTAATATGCCAACCTTATCACATGGAACATTACATTCTTGTGATGAAGACTTTTTTTTTCAAGTGTATCAATAGCTATATGCAATGATAGGTAGGTAGCTAGCGAAAAAGCCAGATAGCAGGAAATGATAAATTCCATTTAAAAAGGCAGAGATATCTTGATGGAGAAAAAAATGGATTATTTCATGATAGAGTGATGTCACTGAAGATGGCCAGTATCTGAATAGGAAGAGGTGGGGGAAGACGCTCTAGGCCTTTGTCGAGGGGGCTGGGTTGGGGTGAATAGTTTAATAGTTTAACGCACAGAGGTTAAAATGCATCAGGTGTCATCAGGGGAAATAAATAATAAGTTTACTGGGGACATAGGACAAATAAATCGAGGAAAGGAAAACAAATTATATTCTAAATGTAGTTTAGGGTCAGGTTTGAGAAGCTCTAAATGCCACACTAAGGAGTTGAAATGCATTGAAAAGCTCAAAAATCATTTTCATCATTTATTATTGCACCTTGCTACATAGTTGCTTGAGTTGCTTTTGGCTAACGGTGATTAACAAACAGTAGTGTCATGGATGTCCTGATATAGATCAATATCTATAGATTTTTTTTCCATTTTAATAGGATTTTAGGTACCATAGATAGTGTTGGTAGTAAAGATAGTGTAATTAGTTAGCCCCAAGTTTAGATGATGTATCTACAATGGATTTTATGTTGCTTTTTTATAGAACTTGTATTTTACTGTAATCCTTGTAATACTTACTTCTGCCATGAGATTTTAAGTATTTTGAGGCCAGGAAGCTTGTTTATTTACTAAGTAACATGTACTGAAGCAGACTTCAGTACATGATAGTTGCCTAATTATTGTTTATTAAATGAGGGGATTGGTGAAATGTTGGATGCTTGGTAAAGTAATTATTTGCTAAATGGATAAAATTTAAGCAAACAAAACTCAAGGCACAACTCTCTGTCTTCCTCTTCCGGCAGCTGTATCTGAACAGACATTCATATCTGAGGTTTTGTCACCATATCATAGGTTTTCACACTGCTGAGATATTATTCTTGTTGTACCATCTTTATGAAGCTTTTAGCCCTTCACTTTCCAGAATAATGTTTATAAGTCCTTTCAAATTCAGCTAAACATTACCTCTTCTAAGAAGGATTTTCTTACCTCTTGTCAGGCTGGTTAGAAATTTGGCCTCTGTGCTCATGTTTTATCCTTACATGAGATTTACTTTTTATACCTGATATCATTTAATCACTCTATTTCACAGTCTCTTTCTCCACTAGACTATAAATGTCTTGAAGGCAGGGACTATGTCATTTCATTTTTGTGTTCTAAGGCTAATATGGTACTTGGTAGATAGCAAATTAGTATTAAATATTTGATGAAAGAGTGATGGATTAAAGATTGGGAGATTTGTTAGGAGGCTATGAGAGTGCTCTATAGCAGAGTCAGTTAAGACCTAAACAAGGTTTTTGTCTTTACGAACAGAGAGGGAAGTAAGAATTTCAGAACTATTGAAGGGTAAAAATTAATGAGACTTGATGGCAAATGTTATGTGAAGACAAAAACACAGAGAAGTTAAAGATGCAAAGTGACTGGCAATATGCAGGTGCCATTAAATGAAGTGGAGGAACCAAGAGTCAGACCTGATTCTTTG
Source organism: Balaenoptera borealis (assembly GCF_965194805.1). Lineage (NCBI taxonomy): Eukaryota > Metazoa > Chordata > Mammalia > Artiodactyla > Balaenopteridae > Balaenoptera > Balaenoptera borealis. Next base: position 20,341,705 of record NC_138870.1, on the reverse strand, counting down.
TTGAGACAGATAATGAGTCCTCTTCTGGACATAACCATTTTGAGGTACCACTGGGCAATACTGAGATGTTCAGCAAGTAGTTAGTAAGAAACTGGAATTTGAAAGAGGTCAGGAAAGGACATAAGAATTTGCAAACCATTCACATAGTAGTGATAGTTGAAGTGGTTGAGTGCAAGAGATTATAATAGAGAATTTAGAGGAGAGAAGGATAATTGAATCTTGTGGTACACCTGCTTATGGCACATTCAGAAGAGTAACAGAAAATAAATAGTGAGAGAAGAAAACAAGGAAAGAACAATTTCAGGAAAGTTAAATTTGAATTGAATATAGTTTTCTGTGGTTTTCTTCCCAGCTTTATTGAGATGTAATTGACAAAACTGTAAAATATTTAAAGACGATATACATATGCATTGTGAAAGGATTTCCACATCTAGTTAATTATGTAGTTTCAAGAATATTGGAGAAGAATGGCTAGAGTATTAGTTGTTAACAGTATAATATTCTATAGTGTGGTTTATAAGCAGGTAGTTATTGATCTAGTCTGAAGCCAGATGGCAGAGGATTAAGAACACAAAAAGGAAAGCAAGTAAAATGGTAAACCATGTGAGTAGCAGAGTTAAGATAAATTGTTTATTGGGCATTTCTACTTTCACCTAAAATAGCATACAAACCCATGGAGGATACTCATGTGGATTGTATTGAAATGTATTGTTGAAACACATACATTTCACAAACAACTACAGTTGTCACTTATCTTTCCTGTGTACCTGGGAAGACAAAGGTTAGGGTAAACTCTTTTTGAATATTCTACTTTTCAGTGTTAATGATAATCACACAGCCAAACCATATTGATTTCCATGAGTGAATCATGTTTTATGAATGTGTTATATTTTGAGATAGAAGACTCCAGAGTTAGTAAATATATGAGGAATCTGAATGGCTAGTGTTTTTAATGAAAGTTACATGGTGAATATCCGTTGACTTGCCCCTTTATAAAACCATGAACCAGGTTTCATGTTTAAAAAAGTAAAAAGAGAATTAAATGTCCCCTAAAGTGTGTTCCATGTCTAATAGTTTGAATTTTACATTTGTAGCATATATTTCCTGAAGAGGGCTTTCTTCTTATGATAGCTGAGGGTAGATTGTGAAAACCATCATCTTCTTTACCAGGATTGCTAGGACATGGTAGTAGCAGAGATAGTGAAATGAACGAAAATACCTTATTTGTTTCCCCTAACTATAGAATTTTGTCAATACAACCGAAAGCATGAAAATCATTTACATCTGAAGGCAGCAATAGGAGTGAAATCTAAATCCATGTACCACTGTAAATTAATTAATAGCAATCAATTGAAACTATGTGTAAATAAAATTTTGATATAAAAATAAAAAATGTTTCAAAGTGTGGAGAAAACCCTAGGTGTAAGAATTCATGCTTTGCTAAAAAGTAAAATGTTGATTTATAACACAGGGGAAATCTTATGACCTAATATTTAACTACATCAAGCTGAATTTTTACATTTCACCAACAAAAGGTGTGTTTTTTAAGGAATCATTCCAGTAGAAATGTGGGCTCCATTCAGTTGAGCTTTAGCATGATAGGTAACCCACTGGATAAGCCAGAGGTTGACTATGGTTGAATTACCACTGTCTGTTGACGATGACTTCCAAAAATTCTGTAGGCTATATGGGTTTGGAAGATTGAAGGAAGGCATTAAAATTGCCACACTATTTTCTTATTCCTTGTTCATGTTCTCTTTTCCTCCTTCTCCCCTTCTCTTGTTTTGTCCCCCTTTCCTTCCTCTTTCTTCTTATTAACCACTGCCTCATAATTAAAACAGGTCCCCAGTTCTGTCATGGCCAGCAAGTCCTCTACACTGAGTTTTGCTGAGAGGCTGTCTCTAGGCTTGGGTGCTGTAAAACTGCCCCAGGAGCCAGGGGAAAATGGATAACAAGACTACCTGTTCCTGGTGAGGCTTCTCATTTGCTTTTTAGGAAAATAAGCCCAAAGAGGAATGGGATGCCACAACGATAGCGATTTCCTAAAGGAGTATTTCTCAAAGTGGGGCCCAATGCCCAACTAACTGCTTTATAATAACAGAGTGCCTTTTAATATGTCTTCATTTTAACAAGTTCTCCAAATGACTAAATGATTCTCATTATTATCTAATTCAATTTTACAATCCTGTAAGGCAGGATTATTCCAAATTTACAAATAAGGAAACGATTATAAAGGCTATATATGATACTCTTAAAGAAATTTCTAATGAGAATACTTGTTTATTTTATGATACACTTTCCTCTTTCAGGGCTGTTACTCTTGTAAACAGAGTTTGCCATGTGAGCAACTGCAGTGATCTTTTTCTTCAAATGCAGTCAGTGCTTTTGAGGAGTATTTAGAGGAGTAGGGCAGGCATAAACGGGAATAGTAAGAATAAAATTTTTGGCTCTCCATCTGTATTTGTGGATTTGCAGTGTAGATACTTAATGCCTTGATCATGTATACAGAAGTTTTTTTTTGTTTTATAAAGAAAAGTGATAGCTAAACGTTATATCATTTATGTCCCAATTTTGAAGTAATACTATATCCTACTTATCATTAACATGTATATTTTAAGCACCCCTTTCTCACTATGTTCATTCCTTTGGTTCATGTATATGACAGTTGTTCATCCATATATTAACAAATGTTTATGGAGTTCTTAGTATGTTTGGGCACTGGGTTGACACAATTTCTTGAAAGCTTATCAGCATTTTGTATCAGAATTAAGAAAGCATTATGACATCTTCCATTATTCTCACTGACATTTTGGATCTCATTCTAAGAATATTTCAGGTCTGTCAAATGCACTGTTATTTGTGTCAGTGACATATTATTTTAAACTATGTATTTATATTCAATACCTTTAGAAGATTAGCATTGAAATTGCATTATTGAAAATTAATCTAGGTTATTATTTATTGTGAAATGCATTATATCCAACTTTAAATCTCCAGAGGTACAATAAATTGGTTGTTAAACTTTATATAGTTGTTTCAAGTAGAAGCAGCTGTAGTTATAGAACGTGATCTGCTTAATCTTATCTCTAGAACACTGTCTATAATTTTGTCAGATAAATTTTCTTCAGAGTACTAATATTGAAAAGGTTTTCTTTATTGTGTACTTAATAAAGACAACAAAAGTGTTAGTTGAGAAAGGCTGAACTCACCTTGTTGAATAAACAGTTTGGTAGCTGGTATCTGAACCCTGCCTCTGATTCTAGTAAGAGTATGAACCCTTAATTTTCAGTATTTCAAAATGGCAGCCGTGGGAGTAGGAAAGACAATAATCTTGTATTTTTTGCAGGCAGCACAAATCATTAGATCCTTAGATTTAATTCAATTCAACATATACTTATTGAATGCTTGTTGTATCCAAGTCAATGTTCTAGGTACAAGAAATATAGCAGAGGGCAAGACAGAAAACCCTAAATTTATGGCTCTCCAGTGAGAGGAGTCAGATAATAAATGTAATGAATAGGTAAAATACATAGTTTGCCACATAAAAATAAGTGACATGGGGAAAAATAAGGCATCAGGTAGAGATTGGGAAATGTAGGGAATGATAGATTTATAAATTCTTCCTGAGAAAATGACATTTGAGCAAAGACTTGAAGGAGTTGAGGGAGCAAGCTATGCAGATAATTTGGGGGGAGATCATTGTAGTTAGAGAGTAGAGTGCAAAAAGCCTGGTGGGTTTGAAGAACAGCAAGGAGGCCAGTGTGGCTGAAGTGAAATGAGGTAAGAAGAAGCCAGGTGGAAGTGAATACAGAGAGGTAAAGGGGACCTAGATGATGGAATGTTGGAGGCTACTGCAGGGACTTTGGATTCTCCTGAGAGAACTGAAAGCTATCAAAGGGATTCAAGCAGAGCAGTGCTATGAAATGCCTCTATAGCATAAAATATTACTTAGACTTTCAGACTTCTCTGGAACAGTGCCAAAGTTTTAGAGGTGTCAGGAGTAACCCCAGAAGTTTTAATTCCAAATCAGATAGGTACATGAAATCCACTTTCACATCTGGAGCTTTTTTTCAAGGCTGCATTAGGACCTGCTCTAAGATTTAGATTTCTTGTTTTTTGTTTTTGGACAAAATAAGCAGAATTTCTACTTTTCTGTCTTTTTTTCAGGATTGTTTAAGGACAGAAGCTCAAGTGAAGGGTGACTCAGTGATCCCATCATTGCTTCATAATTTAGGAATTTGGCCAGGTGACCCACATAGCCTGATGCTTTCAATAAAAGCGTCTTCTATGGCCAAGATGCACCTGTCTGTATCCTCAGTACTTTAAAAGCGGATTTCTGAAACACTGCCCCCAAAAATATTAAAGACAAAGCTTATAGGTATAAATATCTATTAATCTAAATGTACCAACACCTAGTCTGAAAAAAAATGCTGCTTTCATTTTAGAAGAGTTCAAACAATTAGGTACCGAAAGAACAGGAGGACATCAGGAATCCATTCTAGTAATATGATTTAAACTGATTAAGCGTCTGGTGGTGATTAGGACCACTTTGAAGCTGTATTTTTTTCAGATTTTACATTCAAGTTAGACTCATCTTTTGCTTCTTTAAGATGTCTTAAATACAGTTACTAATTTCTCTTTAAATAAAAATATCTCTTGTGAAATAGTATGGAGATAAACATACAAGCTTAGCTCCACCTTCTCTCATGTATTTGTAGATATATTTTACCTTAAAGCTTTGGCAATGTGGAAAATGTTTAAATGCACACACACACATATAATACTGTATAAGAATGAATAAGCACACTGAATTAGAATGAAAGTTACTATATTGCTGATCTCTTTAGGTAGTTTCTAGATAGTTGTTTCATGTACTGGAATTGTAAAACTCTATCATTTTGCAGTTAGGAGCAGTTGGCCTTCAATTAAGAGAATCAGTTTAGGAGCTAAAACACAGTTTGAGAGCCTAATCCAGACTTAATCCCTCCTACCTAGTTCCCAGTAAGGCCCAGTAGAATATGAAAATTTCACCACCAGTGATAACCATATTTTTTACCTGCCTGTTCTCCAACTTTCACTGTCATTAAACTCCTTGATAAAATTTTTAAGTGTTAGCTATGCAGCTCAACTATGAACATGAGCCCTTTCCTGGTAACTTATGAAATTCTGACTACTCATTCAAATATACTTTTCTTTTACCCTTTCCTGGAAATTTACCCTCCAGGGATACTTAAAAGTCTTTAGAATAATGATACATTTACTTTCCCTGCTTTTCTCCATTGACCATAGCTATCTTCTTAGGTTCTGAGGGGCTTAGTTCAATGTTGCATTACACTTCATACTAAGAAAGAAAGAATTCAGCTGCCAGGCAATACTTCTAGGCAAAGGGACTTTGAATGAAATAGTATATAATTTGAGTTGTAAACACCATGGATTCATTGCAGTTTAAAAGTATTCATCATAACTGAGTTGTAGTTAAAAGGATTTGGTAGACGATTGTGTATTGATAGGTAACAGTTAGGGGTTTTCCAGACTCCCTTTTATGTGGCTGAATGGGAGCTGCATATAAGTCAGGTTTAGACTCCTAAATTACACCCTGCTTTTTGACCTTGTCTTCCAGACTCCAGAGCATTTTTTTAGTTCATTAGTTAAATACTACCCAGTCATTTAAATGCCAGAAAACTCCATTTTTTTGAAGATTGTTTCCAGGAAGGGAAAATGGTAATCAATAGAGATGCTACATACAAATACTTTTGTATTTTGTGTGCACACACACGTGCGCACACAAACACACACATGCATTCCTGAGGATGGCCTTCCGTAAACTGTAGCTTCATTGTATAACAGCAACCTTTGGAAATTCACTAACTAGTAATGCACAGCAAAGGCTCTGTTCCATGGTTAGTTCTGCCCACAAAACTCCCATTCAGCATTTTTTCTGTTTTCCTGGATTATTTGAACAGTTAATAGGCACATACACATGAGCACACACTCAAACATACGTGCTTATTCCACATCACAAAAACCACCCTCACATTTGGCTCTCATCTGATCCTCAATTTAGCCACAAGGCCAGACTTAACAAGCTTGCGTTAACTCTGTTAAAAAGGTATCCAAAAGTCTCAAAAGGTAAAATTTGAGGAACATAGTTGAGGTAAGGAGAGGGGAAAATTATATTTAAAATCATAATATAACTTTTCTGTACTAAAGAGAATAAATCTCTGGAGCATCTCTTGTTAGCGTTTTTCGTGAACTCTGTTCTTTGAAAAATCTTACAGAAGTTCATTCTTTAAACATAAAGGATAGTAGCACTAGACACTTGATGGTATTATGGTTTACTCTTGAGGTTCTCTTATTGTATATTTGTTAGAAATATGTTATTTTATTTTTTAATACATCAGCTGGATTGTAAGAAATTATCTTTCTAATCTAAGGTAAACAGTACATTTTAAAAGCTGTTATTAAGAGAGATAATTGGCATTTATAGGAGAGTCAATTTTATTTAAGAAGTGATATTACTTTAATACCAATACTATAAAAATGAGATATTCTTTTGTAGACCTAAATAAATCAATCCTAATTTAATCAGCTTTATGATCAGCTGAATATATGAAAATATCTAAAAGTCATATTTTTATGAAAAAGGCTAAATTTAAAATTGTCTTTTGAAGAAACATTGTTTTTAAATGTTCTTATTACAAAGAACACAAAATATTTCCAGTTAGAATTATGTTTTTGTTTTTCTTATGTTTATTAAATGACTACTCTGTGAAAGACATTATCCTATCTGTTGCAAGAAATGCTAAAATGAGTTAGACTTGATCTCTAAGCCTACCGGGGAGAATGAAGAATAACACTAGCATTTCATGGCAGTTTTCTTATGGCATCTCATTTATCCCAGTAGTTTATAATCTACTGGCAGACAGTGATACATGTAACTGTTAGACAACAGGATTTGTGAAAAGTATTTTGGCATCAGCTATATGGTTGTATTCTTGAAAACTCTCATAGTAAGAGAGTTTGCTTTATAGAAATTAAGACCTTATAGTGAATGAGAATTTATAAGTCAATGTCTATAAATATATATTTAGGTGAATAATAATCTGGTAAATATGTATATAAATGCTTATTTTATATTCACTAAAATAAACTAGTAAGAACAGCATATCAATTAATGGAAAGTCAAAGTCTCTCATATACGAGTGTATTAAAATAGAGGGTCATTCCTTTTTAGATAAAACTTTTCTGATATTCTTCCCCTGTGGTTTCAATGAATTGCTTGGTAATTCATTTTACATTAATCATTTTAATGAAGGATTATACAGAAAGAGCATTCATCTTCATAGGTTTATCTTTAACAAATCAGACGGCCATAGCCACCATACCCCATGAAAGTAAGAAACCTGGAGAATCATTCTCTCTTGGGAAAGTTGATATAAAACGTTAGTACCTAGGTCATGAAATTTAAGAAGACACTCAGTCTGTGTTTTGCAAATGCAGAGTCAACAAGTGCACGACCCTAAGAGTGAGTCTCCTCAACGTTTGCACTCTAGGTGCCTTTCTTGCCTCATCCTTATCCAGCTCTGAAGGCAGAAACTAGGTTTATCTTGCTTTTTGCTATACCATGTAGTTGTAACACACATACATTAATGTACTAAATTCAGAATATTACTCCCTACAGCTTCAACATTATTTTGCTTAATCTTCATGCAACATTATCTTGCTTACCCTAAACATGCATCAGGCAATTGAGTAAATTCTGCAGGAAGGTAGGAACCTTTTAGAATTCTCCACCCATTCCCTGCAATTCTTAGGTCAGGAATTTGATGGCTTTCCTAAATACAGAATGGTTTTAATGTTTATATAGTCATTCTGTTTGTTTTTCCTTTAGTCTAATTTAGTTTGTTCTTAAACATCCGTGTGCTTAAAAGTTTACTGTTTAGGGTTGGGTATCACAAAATGCATACTGTACCTTCTGGGCAGATAAAAAGGTTTTCAAGGGTTATTTTCTTTATTAGCTACTTTTGACTAATGTGCTGATTTTAGAGTCTGTTCCTCACCCCGAGAGCCTGGCAAGAGTACATGGCACAGAGTAGGCACTTAATAAATGTCTGTTGAATAAATGGCTTATACTGTAACTACCAATTTTTTACTTTAAAACTTGGAGTCACTCATGATTCACATGTATTTTATCGAGAATTCTTGCAGTGATGAAAAAAGTATAGAAATATACATCTACTTATTTTCACATGAGGAGAATTTACAGGTAGGGGAAGATTACTGTAATTTCAGTGGAAGTTCTAAAATCCGTAGGTGAAAATCTTACAAAGAGGAAAGTTTCAGATTTTTCCCATATTTGCCTGGTTTTGTCTTTGAAATTTTTGCCTTGATAATTGGGTTTGAATTTCAAAAAACTTAATTAAGGTCTCAGTGATTTTCTTTATAACAGCTCATATTACACATAATTTTCACACATAAAAATCCAAACTCATAAATACGATAAAACTTTTTTTTCTGATTGAGGATAATCTTGTCAAGAGCTGTGGGATGATTTTACCCCATATTCTCTACTGATAGTTACTGAGTCCCAGTAACTCATATTAACTACTACTCTAAGTGGATGGCCAGTCTTCACAATTTAGATCATCTTTTTTTTTTTTTTAATTGGCTGAATTTGTAGTCTAATTCATCCAAACTTTAGGATTTGATATACTTTCACAAGAACACAGATTGTGGATGCGGAACTTGCAATAAAGTTTCCATAGCACATAACAGTCTTTATGTGCTCAAAATAGCTGTCAATGTCCAACTCATTAAACACTGCAGATGAAATGCTCTGAAACGCAATGTCTTTCTCCAATAAAAACAACTGGAAATTCGAGCATACGTGCATAGTTAAGCAAGCTATGTCTTAGAAAATAGAACAGGAACACAAAATGATTTACTATTCTATATTTGTGAGTTGGACCCTAGAACTTTTTTTTTCTGTGTAGCATGAGTCCTGTGGCATTGCACACCTATGGTAATAGCCACTTTGTCTTAAGAAGAGATGCCTCTGTGTAATTAATGTCTGGTGGATGGGTTGAGAAAAATAGACTTTTTGCTCTGAAACTTTGATCATCAGCAGTTGGTAGACTGGTAGCAAGGCTTATTGAGATAGGGAACACTGGAAGAATTGAAGAAACAGAGCTTTGCCAAGTCCAAATGACAATGTTGCTAATAACTTGCTGTAAGAATATAGGTAATTTTTCCTTAATTTTTAAAGAATATTAATTATCATAGAGCAGGTGTAAGGATTAAATGAGATTACACACATAAAAAGCCTATTACTGTGCTTGGCCCTTAGTATGAACTCAATATTTGGATGTTGTTCACAGAACTTTCCTGTGTATGTGTGTGTGTGTTTATTTATTTATTTGTGGAGGGCAGGGAAGTACTGAAAGAAGGGAGAGTGTAGCGTGTGATAAATATTAGAACTGAGCATAGACTTATAAAGATTACTATTGAGGTATTTATTGTACGTATCATATCCAGTTCTTGATAAAATGTTTACTTTTTAAAAACAATGTTTTTTTAAAAAACTTTTATCCAGATTTAGGAGATGCTTATGTATATTTTGCAAATCATGACACTTAGATGTGATTATGAAATAATAAAACTCACATAAACATAGAAAAGATTATTTAAATGAAGAGAAATAGTGTCTTCTGGTAGTTAAGTAGAAAATTAAAGCAAATGTTGTTCTATTACATACATTTGTTTTCCAGTTTTATAGTTATAGTGATTAACATATTGAGTCCAACTGGTAGATACATTCTATACGAATGTATTTCTGTATTTGATGATGTTATGCACAGATTAAAGATTTATTACTGGTTTACCTTCTCTTAAGAATACTTATAGAAAACATCCTGTGATAGATACCATATAATTCATTCCAAGAATGACTTGTGGGGTTGAGCTTGATAAAGCTGAAGTGTTATATTTCCCTGAGAGGAACAGATTTGTTGATTTTGAAAAGTATGGAACATCTCCGTGTCCCTATGTATATATGTATATATGTGTGTGTATACATATGTGTGTGTGTGTGTGTGTGTATATCTTTTAATTTTCCTTCTCACACATATCTGGTAATATTCAGATCAAGAAGATTTGATTTGATTTGTTCAAACAATAGTAAAAGTGATTTTGTGTTCTGTTACCTTTTTCTGTGATCTCCTTATAGGCCTTGAAATAGAAGTTGGCATATTTGTAAATATGATTTTCTTTCCTAGGTCTTTTGAAAGTTTATTTGCTTGGCAGATAAATTATCCTGAGAATTCAGTGGTAACTTTGGCTATATTAACACACTAAGAAATTAGCTTTCAGAGATCTAGGTTACTGGTTCTCTATGTGTTACTACTATGAAGGTAATTGGTTCTAACATGATAATTTAAAAATTGAGGCTCTCAGTGCATAACTCAGTTCTTGAAATAGGTTAGGCAAGAAAGCTGAAACTATATACCACAAATATAAGTCCTGTCTGTAGCAGTTTTAACTTTGAAACAGCTAGCCAGGCAAAATCTATATTGAAGCTAACACTTTAGAAGGTTGTTTGAATGGACAGACGAACACTCCTACCCCCCTTAAAGGTAAACAGTAGAAAAAGTTAGCTTGCTTTGAAGTCTTTCCCAGTTGTAGTGATATATTTGTACTGATTCATTCAAGTATTCTGGGCTTCTTATAATCAATAGCATCTGGCCAAAGAACAGTTTAAAACTCTCTGGCTCACATAGGTATTTAACCCTGACTTTGCCCCTGTACACATGATGCTTTAATTTAGAGAGTAATCTTAAAAGAAATATTGTATTCTCCTTTAAAAATAGGCCGAAGGCAGAATGAGGAAAAATCACAAGTAATAGTTCACCTTCTCCTTCATATCACATTTACTAGAAAGGATAGTTTTCCTTCTATCACTACGGGTAAGAATAGGAAAAGGCACATTTTCATTGAATATTGTTGAAAATAGGTATTATTACTTTTGGACTTAAAATACATGTTAGGGACAGGGTAAGACAGGTTTTGAATATATTAATGTAATTTAATGTTTTTGTTTGAAAAAATGATCCGAGTTAAATTATAAAAATGGATAACCTACGATTGCATTATGATTCAGTCATCTATTTAATTCTTTCTTTCTTTCCTCCTTCCTTCCTTTCCTCTTTCCTTCCTTTTCTTTCTTTCTTTCTTTTTTTTTTTTCCTTTTCTTTTCTTTCTTTCTCTTTCTTCTCCTTTCCTTCCTCTATTTCAGAGATGATCTATGTCATGTATCGTATCAGATGTCAGGTAGACAGGATTCAAGAATTACTGATATAATTCCTATCTTGGTAACACAGACCCCCAAATTCCCATTCAGTGTTCTTTGTGTTGTAAATGTTTTGGGAGCCAAGGAAAGACAACTGAGAAACAGACAAGGAGAGCAGTCAGAAAATAGCTGTTTTTTCTTCATATACCATCTTACACCTTTTTAAAAATACATAGTAGTGTACCTTTCTTATAAAACTAAATTTCTTGGGCATATTTCTTTCTTATATCAACCAAGGAGATATATGATTTATACTTTAAGTTTTGAGAATGTTTGTACTTAAAAGTGGCAGTTCTCCAATCAGAGGAAAAGATTCATTCACAGACCTTGGGTATAGGTTATAAATATTCTCTATGGCCCTTAATGTATTTATTTTTATTTTGTGTGGAGCTTCTTTAGCTACAGTAAACACAGAAACAGTACAATTTATTGGTACTTATCATTTCTTTGTTTAAACTCAGTATTATCTCCATTTCCAATGACTGGTGCCTGGCACACATTGTGTGCTCAATACATATTTATTGAATCAATCTAATAAGCAAAAATAATTTCTACTTTCCATGTTCTTGTCAAGTTGTATAAAATCTGAAGTCTGTTGTTCAATTATCAAAAGCTCAGTTGCAAAATAGAATATTCATGTCTGATTACTCTTAGTCTGAGCATACCTAAAGCTTTCAAAATTTTATCCCTGGATGAAGCAGAATTTCACGTTCCATTCTTAGGCCATTGTACAATTGTTTTTATTAAACCGTGCTTTGGCATTATATCATTAGTCTGCATTGAGGAGTTTAAAAAGAAATGTTCATAAAGAACATGCTATTGCAAGGATATGGTTCTCTAAATCAAATCGGGTGTTCCATTAATGAGTACCCACGGGAAGATTTTCATTCAGATTTGTGCATCAGGAAAAGCTTTTTTGTATCTATGCAACTGATTTGTTTTTATCTGATGGACATAATGAAACTGTAAACTGCTTCTCTTGTAGGTGTGAGTTGTAGGAGGCACTGGCAGTTGTACCAAACCTTAGGTTTGTATGTGCTACTCTGAGATCTGACCCCCTCAAGTCATTTTATTTCAAATCTTTCCTTTTCTACATTTTCTTACATATTTTTATTGTTGCATTTTATATCTATCTATAGCTCCAATTTTTTTCTTTTTTAATAAGTGAAGAGCATAAAAAAGAATGAATATTTCAGTTTTTTCAGGACACTTTCACATCTATTTTAGCTATCATTCAATCCTAATTTTTATTATAGCCAGGATAGTGTCTATAGAAATACCAATATTAAATACATATATGAGCAGTTATCATTTTCATTGTGTTCACATGATAAGACAACTTTCCTTCTTTTCAGATTGTTACTTCCTCTGCTGCATCTCAGGTCCAAACAAGAGCACTTTCTCATTTTCCCACATATTTTCCCTACTAATGTTGGTGAGACATGATCATTGAACCCTGAACCATAATATCATGAACTTGTATCTTTGAAACCTTATTTCACTTTACAATAATATCAGTAATGTTTTTAGATTTTGTAGTATGTCTATGCTAAGCTAAAGTATCTCTGATTAATTAGAAAGTAGCTGGCAGTATGGTCTATTTCTCAAATAATATAGTTTTACACACAATACTGTGTTCTCGTAATAACAACTGAATATTCCCATGTTAGCAATGAGTGTTTCTTGTAAGGAATATAATTATAATTATATTTAAGTTGATATTGATATATTTCAGATAGCAGTGTTCATTGTATGTGCAAACTTTGGATCAAAGCAAATGAGTAATTCTCTTTAATAATAAGGAAAAGAGATTTTTAATTACCCTCTAGTATAATACAGTATAGAACATTTGGGGCTAGGATTCAGGAGGCAGGGTCTAGTCTAGTCCATGCACTTTTGCTGACTCGACGTAAAATCCATTTGTGTTACATTTAAAACTACCCTGAACAACACCTTACAATGACATTTTTAGATTGGATAAGATTTTACAGTCTCATCGCCCACTATTCAAAACTTACGGATATAAAATGCTTTGTTTTCTTAAGAACACAAAAGCATTTCAACTCCACTACCTTGTAAAATTACATGATCTCTGTATTAGACCCATGATGTTTTTAAGAAGTTAAATGTACTGTAGAGTAGAATTATATAACCTTAAATTGTCAAAGCCACTTAGTTCAGCCCTAAATTGATACATGAAATTTCATATATTAACTCAACCAATATTTACTGCCTACTTTGTCTTAGGCACTGTTCTAACTCTTGGGGAAACAAAGAAAATAGAAAGTAAGATATAGTGTCTTCTCTCAAGGACCTTACTGTTTAGTTGGGAGACAGAAAAAAAAGTCTGTAAATTATAGCATACCCTTACAGATGTTTTGGTAAGACAAAGCTATATTCAGCAGGTACACATTAGTAACATTAAAACTATTCTTTATCATTGGTCACTAGCCAATATCTCAAGGCCCTGAATGCCCCTTTACTACCCTAAATGTCTCAGCCCTTCCCCAGGACCACTTTGGCCTCTCCAAGATCCAAGAATTTCATGCCTGGCAGTTAACATAAGGCTTCCATGACCATGCTTTAGTTATTGGGTCTGCAGTACCAGTTGTTAAGGTTTTCATTATTGTTTTTTAAACAAATTTTGAATATAACCCCAGGATGTATATATGCATAGTGATATCCAAATCAAACTGGGACCTCAGAGGGGGCTTTCTGGAGGAGGATGTGCTTAAGCTGACCTCTAAAAAATGAGTGAGCATTAGTTAGAGGAAAACAGAATGATGACCCTTTATAGCATCCCCAATAATTAGTTCATCATTAAGTCCTTATTTGAACAAGTCTTGAATCAAGAAGTAAGTACTTCATGAGGCAACTAAGCTTGTCATGGGATACTTGCAGTTCTCAAAAGCTTTTCCTCTTATGGGGCTAGAATTAATGAAAAGTATACCTTCCATACCTTCATCCTTGTTTTACCTTAAACTTAAAATAATTGCCAAATATGAATCCTATTTTGTACTTAGTGGGTTTGAGTTGCTTTTTAAATATAATTATGAAAGAATTGATGATGGAAAAAAGTGAGCTGAAAGTTCTTTGGTATTTCCTAAAATAGCATGTTTATACGAGAGACAACGTTGATACTTCAGAATTTCAGATCTCTTCCTGATCCTTATATTCAAAATCTTACGTACTTTACCATATCATTTAGTTTTATATGTCATGAATACTTTATTCTTTGTACTGAGATAAAACTATAGACAGTTCATTTTTAATGAGTAATTTTTTAAAAATACAGCTTGAAGGAATCTAGAAATTATGTGTTTCTAGGTCATTCTCTACCCCTCCATCCCAGTACATGGGATGAAAAGAAGTTCTGTGGTTTACCTAAAGCTACAGGTAATTTAGCAGAGTACCCATGGGAGAAATAGTCTCCTCTGACCTTTTTTGTTCTGCCTTGCAAGAACTACATGGGCAGTACTAGTGATTCGCAAACCATGATCACAGCGAACCCTGCCTTTCACTATTAAAATCAAAAGAGTAGTCTTACTAAATCATAAAAAAGAAGATAAAAACATGTTAATAGAAATTATTTGCTTAATTTAAATTTTTCTTTTATAATTTTTCTCAAACTTTTGATGCTATTCATTGCTGATCTGATACAAGACAAAGGAAGAATGGTGCAGATATATATTAATAAAAATTTAAAAGCAGTAAAAGTTACTTAGCATGAAATGTATTTTATTCATGAATTTGTCATATTTTGAAGTCATAGTTGCATTCCTACTCTATTGTTAAAATTTCTTCTAGGAAAATAATTCCTGAGTAATATAATAGGAGCATTGGTCTCCTACAAGAACACTATGAGGTCTAGGCTTTTACCACCAGGAAAATAGGTATTTATTAAATATTTATTGAATTGAAATAAATTATTTTCAAAATAGTATCTTATTCCATTCATGTCACCATTTTCCCAGAATTTTCTTAAAATTTCTTAGTTACCTATCAAGATACAAGGGATAATTATTATCAATGAAAAGAAAAATATATGTGTTTAAAATAAGGACTTCTTATAATTTAAATAGCAATATACGGTGGTTTGAACTTATTGCCTAAAACCTACTATCAAGAGTGTAGAATCTACTTTTGAATGTTCTAAGTGGAAAGATGTCTTTCTGGTATGATTGGAACACCAGCTGTTGTGGGATAAACCAATGATTTCTTAAGATCTTTATCCTATTATACCAAGACTTCATTATTCTTGGGAAAAGAATTGGGTATCAGAAAAAGAATGGTCTAACAGTTCTTTTAAAATAAAAAGCACTGAATTGATAACTAGAAAAATTGTTCTTATGTTAAATTCAAAGAAGCTTAAATAACTTGTTTTTCCCACTATTTTAAATTTCTTCATAGTCTGCTTTCCTGTTTATAATTCTGGCCCAAACAAGAAAAGGAAATGCCAACAAAAATGGAAGGAAAAAAATTTTAATTTAACAACACCATTAAAAAAAATCTATAATTTTTCTATTCTTGTTTAATTTTGGAGGAACTAAGTAGATTTAGATGGACTTACTAAAGTTAAGGAATCATATGTTTTCTTTACATCGAAAAGCATTTCCAATGCATTCTATATATTTGTATATATGTATTTTTTTACCAATTGTAAATCATTTCAGTGTTTTATGAACACTTCTTAAAAGTGCATAGCATTAATTCTCAGTGTTATCCATATAAGTGAGTTGTTCATGGGTTTCTAATGAGTGAATTTGGAATTGATAAAAAACAAAACAAAAAAGTTTGATCAGCTATGTATTTTGTTCATATAATTCTTTCTTAGGAAAATAATTAGATACAAAATAACCTTTTGAAATAAACATCAAAATTTACTAAATATTTGTAATGATTTAGCCTTTTCATTGAAATGTTTTTATTTAATTTTGCAACCTCCATCCACTTTAATTTTTTCCACAAATAATTCGATGTTTAGTTTAAACACAAATGACACCAATTCAGCATTTATACTAATCCTATGACAACAAATGGGTGGAAATGGAAAAATCAGGTATTTAAGAAAGTAGATTTTGATTTACAACTTCTAACAGTGAAACATGAAATCTATGGCTGTCCAAATGTCTAAATTCTCAATAAAAGCTGTCAGGTTGGAAAACAGTCACCTCATAAAATTTACTTTATATAACTCAGGCTATAAATGTTTTTTTAAAATGTATATCAAAAGCACTTGTCAGTTTTTGTGATCTTTCCCAAAGAGGAAGTACAAAGCTTTGATTAAATGGATGACAGGTTTTTTTCTTTTTTAATGCCATGAAGAAAGCATTGCAATACTTCTTCAAAACTGAAATAATCAGTAGACCTTTAGAGAAGTCTGTGTACTCCACAAGATCATTTTTTGCTCCATGTCCCCATTTTATTTCTGTTTATATGTGAATTTATGTATTAATCAAATAAATCAGAGACCTATCCATAGGTCTAGATGGAATTTAAGAGGTTCTGTCATCCAGTCCTTCATCTTGCCAAAGAGAGACCTACGAGGATAATATGTTTTATTCAAAGCTATCAGTGACTGATAGAAGAGCCAGGGCAGGAACCTGGTCTTTCCACCCTCAAGCCTGTGCTTTTTCCATTACTCCTTGTTTTGTTAGGTTGTTTTACAGATTTTTTTGGGAAATTTCAGGTGTTAATTGTTCAGCAATTAAATTCTGAATGAGGTAGGTTGTTAAAAAGACTAAGCTAACTAGGTCACAGAAGTTTAGTTTATTTCTTAAAGCATTCTTCTAGATTATTAACTCCATGGAAGTGAGAGTACCCAATTTGTTCGTTGCTGAATTTCCAGATGCTTGTCCAGTGTCTGGTTCATAGTAGAATCTCTGTAAGTATTGATACATGTTGAATGTTGAAGGAATGAACTTTAACGGCCTATTTGGAGCCTCTCAGTTCCATGTCAATTGAACATTAACAGAATATTTTACCAATTTTGTTTAAAATTTGGATAGATTTACTGTGAAATAAAATGAAAATTTATTTATTCATACTAGATGGTTTCTATATGCTAGTTATTTAATTTGCAGATTAATATCTTCCTTTCTGCTTCTTTACTTGCAGCAGTATTATTAGTATTAGTATCATTTTCTGTTTGCTAGAATAAGGACAAAAGCAAAGTCTTCCAGACAGAAGAGTAGTTTTCAAATTAAATTCATGTTTTGGCTAAAGTGAACTTCTCTTTTACTCACTTACTCAGCGTTTGGTCCAATTGCTAAATTTCTAAATAGTACTAAGCTAAAACTATTTTTTAAATTTTTGCTTAATTCTATCTAGTCAAACAAAATCATTTAATCATCACATATCTCCCCAAATTGGTACATCTTCCAGGATTATACAATGACTAAGATCCTGTTCTTCTCATCAAATTACTATTTCTTATACTTACAGAAACTAAGCATACTTCCTCTAGCTTTCATTTATTTGACATTAAACTAACATTTAAAAGTTGTTTTTTAGGATCTGCACGTTGATTAGCAAGGTAGACTCTCATAGAACTTATAGTCTAGTGGATGGAGACAGATAAGCTCATTTCAGGGAATTCCTTGGTGGACCAGTGGTTAGGACTCAGTGCTTTCACTGCTGAGGGCCCGGGTTCAATCACTGGTCAGGGAACTAAGATCCCACAGCTGCATTGCGTGGACAAAAAATAAAAAAAACTTTAAGAAAAGATCATTTCAGATAATATATGCTATGAAGACAATAAATCAGTGTAATAGACAATGACTGTGATGAGCTAATTTAGATAATGGTCAGAAAAGATCTGCAAAGGAAGTGGCATTCGAACTGAGAACTAACAAAGATGGCCGTGTGGTTTCTTCGTAAGAAGGACTTTCAAGGTGTCTTACAGAAGAGCGTTCATTAACTTGGTGATCAGATAGCTTACAGGCTTGTAAATCTGATTTTACCATCACAGAGCAGATTCATCTCTCTGCAGTAGATTCACTTCATCTAAACTCAGGAGGTTAATTTATTTAACCAAAATGCAAAAATATACTTTTAAAATAAAGAATAACTACTACAAAGTTCAGAATACTGAAAGTCCTTATGGAAAACTTTTTCTCTTCCTGTAGATAGATTCATGTGGAAAGCCAAATAATTGTCTTAAAGATGTTGGTAAACATGTTATTAGAACAAGGGAGATACATGAGTTTGGTATTTATAGCTAATGTACCTACAACAGTAAGGATGCTTTTGCCTATGGGACTGGCTTATGTTGGCTAATACCTTTAGGCATCCATCTCTACCTTAGGGATGGTCTAGCCAGTGTGTCCAGACTCTTGGTCATTTTGGTTGAATCTACATTTATGCTCCTTCCCTCTATACAACCTCAGTTTTTACCGGCCCTACCCCACCCCCAGTTTTTGGATGCCTAGAACTTCCTCTCTGACTTACATTCTGCTTTTCAGTATGTTAATACCTTCAAACTGGTTACATTAAATACTTAAGGACCTGAAGAGCCATTCTTCTTTTACATATTCTGATTTTGTCCATTATGTTTTGATTCTGTTTTTCAAATCTATTAGAGAAATATATTTTGTACTACCAAATATATGGAGAAAGCATAAAACCTGGCATATACGCATAGTCTTTATGTCTACTTAGTTGAAGATGACTCGAGATCAAAGCTTATGTAGAAGAGAGTAATTCTCAACTATTGTTGAAAACTATATATTTTGCATGATATAAAAAATAAAATATATATAATATAAATACTTTTGCTCTACACTTCTACTGTCCATTCTGAACCTTTCCTTAGGGTTGAAAACTGAAAACATGCTAGTACCTCATGATATGCTAATGGAGATTAAAATGAAGTTCATGTTTGTTCCATGCCTCAAACATGCTAGATGTAATGCTATGGAAATGTCTAGTCCATGAAAAACCATATATATTCAATTTCACTGTCCAATCTCAGTCTTTTTAACCTAAGTTCCCCTTAGTTTCTTTTAACCTTAAAACATTATTTTCCGTCAGTTTAACAATCATCATGACTCATTGTTTCAGTTTAACTTAGCCTAAATAAAAGTAGTGTCTGGATTTGGCCTTTAATTTAGCTAGAGTTTTCCAAATTCCCTCAACTGTGTTGATTTAGGAATACAGAAAAAAACACACTCTCCAAAGAAAGACTGATTGTGTTCTAAAGAACGGACATGGAAGAACACACACACACACACACACACACACACACACACACACACACACACAAAGAGAGAGAGAGAGAGATAGAGAGACCAAGAGGGAGAGAGAGAAGAGAGAGAAGAGAGAGAAAATAAAACATATTTAGTTATGTTTTAAGTTTTACTTTGTGTCAGTATTTTTTGGCTGATATATTTCTTCATTTTTAATAGTCTACCTGAAATCATCTCCCTTCTCTCATTTTTAATCATTTAAAAGTAATTTTTGAATTACTTTAAATGCAACAGAATAGTGGATAATAAAATTAAACTGTTTTGTTTTCCGTTTTATTTTGTTAGAAAAAGGCAGTCACAGCTGTTTTTAACAATCAGACCTTGTGTGCTTGCATGTTTTCTTTACTTCCATGTTTTTTTGCATTTATCTATTAGTAACAGTCATCTGTTAGCAGTATCCTAACACATAGATTAGAAAGGAGGCAGCTTTTAGCCTCGTGGTTAGTTGGCCAGAGCAGAGATGAGAGATTTTTTTTTTTTTTTAAATCCTCCAAAGCAACAGGAGAGATTTCCACTAAAAGCAGGAAAGAAAGCAAGAACAGAAAAGTTGAGCTCCTTTTTCTTCCTTAGGTAAGAAATCTTACCTTTGGTGCCTTGCCCTCTATCCCAAATATGGGCACTGTTATCTCAGTCTTCATAGAACATTTAAACTGTGGAATGAGGCAAGGGAATCACCAGGGGAACATGACTGGCAAAATCAGTAAATGGAATAAAAATGGTTAATAATCACAAAACGAGCCCTCTTGTTTCAGAGGGCAGTGCCACCGTTCTCCCCTGACTCTTCCCTCCCTTTCAGAAATTACTTCTTCGCCCTGCACACCCAACCCTAGGTCTCCGCATGTTTAGGTTTAGAATAGAGGCTTTTATTTCCTTGCCACTCTCCTACTCCTTACTGAGACACGCTATCTTAACATGCTGGACTCAAGTTTTAAAACACCACTTTTCTTATTTTACAGTCCTGTTTAAAGCACTTCTATGGCTGTGTATTGTTCACTCCATCAAATGCAAACTCTTACCACCTTCCCAAGGCCTCCCAAATCTGATCAAATCAATTGCTCAGTATGCTTCAAACACCTACCAATAATGCCAAGTAGAACTTCCCCGCTTATTCTGTATGCTTGCTTGTTCTATCCCCTGCTTTTGTTCTCTTGTTCTAATCTCCTCTGCTGATTTAAAATAAATTCTGCCTCATTCAAGAGGTTTTGACTAACTTTAGCTCTGATATATTTTTTTCTATTTTCTTTATTACACTCAAAATCAGGATCACCTGGTTAGTATTTATTGTTTCCTTGTGCTTTACATATATCAGCATTCTTAATTTTTTTTCCCTCTGGCTATAAGATCCTTATAAAAAAAAAGCAGAGACCAGTCTCTTAAAATCTTTTTTTAATGTACAAAATACCCAACAAAGTGTTGAACATGTAACTTACTTTTTTGACTTATTAGAGGTTTTTAAATGGCAATCTGTAGTCTTTTAATAAGAAAAATCAAAATTCACTTTCAAAATTAAGAAAAAATGACTCTGCTAATTCTGCTGACACAAAGCTATTAACCAGATTTTAACTGAATAATGTAATTTTTAGGTGTGGCTACTTACTATATAAAATACACAGTATCCAGATTTTCCAGGCAATTCTAATATGACAGTATCAATCTTTATCAGCAATAAATACTTTAAAGTTTTGTTAAGCGATTATAAACAAACAAACATTGATTTGGGGAAAAGTGCTTGGATTATCGTGATACCTATTAATGGTCAGTATTGAACATTATCCTTTAGACTAGAACACACACACACACACAGAACTTTTATCTAATTAAAACAACATTTTGTGATATTTAGTTATTTACCATTATATATGGACGTATATACATACGTACACCTATGTTTATATCTGTGTGTGCATGTACATATATCTGTGTGTATATATATGATCATATATTAAAGAGACAAGGAAAGCTTCTGGGAAATTTCCCAAAGCTCTGTATTTGAGATCAAAAATTGCCAGAAAACTGAAATAACAAGAAGTCCCCATGCAATTAATTTTAGGCCAGTATTTCTTACTCATAATGCACTTTGCTTCAAACCCAGAAAAAATTAATTTCATCATAAGGACTAGAAATAATTTTAGCAGAGAATATGACTGTATTATAGGTATGCATATTAAAATCACATAAAATCACAGGTATCTTTGTACTAGTCCAAGAATTTAATTTAAAAACTGTCAAAATAAGCATGATTGTTTATTTCTGAATTTATGTCTAATATTTATTAAAATTCACTTGCTACTTGTTCGTTTATTTTTGTCATTTGAATGTAGGCACACTCTAGGTAGCAAGTATCAAAAGTTTTAGAAGGTTCTAAGTTAGACCATTCAGCAGAAGTAAAGTCAAATGATTTTGTTGGATTCAGATGATTTTGTAATGAGTGTAATCCCTCCTTTTTGCGATGATTACTCCTGAACTTGCTCTTGTGGCTGCAGTGTGATGAGGAAAAAAAAAAATCAGCATTTTTCAAAATAGCATTGTTAAGGCCCCTGTGAGGCGGTAGTATTGTTAAATGATAATTTATGAAAATTGTCATTTTATATTTGGGGCACATGAGTTAAACATTAGACTTCACTATGGAAAAGTTTTACTGTAAAACTGTTTTATGCTGGAAGCAATAAAGCCACACATTGGTCATAACTTGGAATGATTTCACTAGTAGTTATTTTCCTATCAGGTAAAATGACTCAAAAATCTTATATTTCTTACATTAACTTAGATTGTACTTTCATCTGACCATTTTGATCTGAGATACTTTGTTCTCATTTATCTTTTGGAGGGGTGGTTTACCCCCAGTACCCCAGTTTCAGACACCCACTTCAGGCTCTATCTGCTTTCATAAACCATTTAGACATACTTTTTTTGGCCTTGAGCCTAACCACTCTCTTATGGAAAAGACATGATCTCTCTCTCTCTCTCTCTCTCCCCCCCTCCCCCCCGTCCCCCTTCCCTACCCACTCTCTTTCTCTACACAGCTACAACTCTGGGTAACAGAGCTTCCAATACAAGATCACTGCACAGGACCTTACCATGCAATTTGGTTTTCCCAGCCCTTCCTTCTAAAGAAGGGGAATTTATCAATCTGATTATGTCAATTCCCTGCTTAAATTCAAAGCCTTGCTATCTCTCTGTTATGGTATTCATGATTCTTCATGGTCTGACTTCTCTCTGCCTATCTAGTTTTACCTCTCTCCACTTTCTGATATCCATCTTATGCCCTAAACATATCACACTTCTTTTGGTTTCTTGAACATGCTGAGCTCTCTCTTGTTACCATCCACTTTTCCATATTGCTTCCCCCTCCTGGGTGATAGTGTCCTCTTCAGTCACATGAAAAACTCCTCTTAACTCTCAAAACGTAGCTCAGATAACCTAGTTTTCCTTTGTAGACCTTCTTGCATTAATGTCCTTCTTCCCTGAGCTGGACAGCCTCGTTCTGTGTCCCATAACATCCTGAGCATTCTTCTGTCACTGCTCCTGGTACAGTGGTAATTTACATGTCTAACTCGTAAGCGTTTTTAGGACGGGGAATATTCCTTGTATCCACAGTACATAGCATAGTGACTGGCACACAGTGGGCATAAAATAAATATTTTTTATATAAGTTAGTTAATGAACAGCAGGCATTTCTACTCTCAATTCTTAACTCATGTCAATTTTTGAAGAGATTATAAAGATTTGCGATACTATGCCCCTAATTTTTTTAGAAAAACAAAAGCAAGTGGAAAAATATAACTTTTTCTTACCTATATGTGCATAGTAAAGTAGAGGTTCAATATGTAATTGATCTTTTATTTGAAATCAATATAGTAGAGTCACATTTAAACTGGGTTTAGATTCTAAAGTCAGTGGGAAGGACAGAATTACGCTTGGAAATACCTCGGAACTTGCCACAGTGGAGACTATCCCACCATTATCATGTGGTCAGTCCACCAGACCACTGCAGCATGTTGCTGTTTCTTTGGTTGAGCCTCAAGTGAAGTTGTTGACTTGAGTTTTGTATTGAATGAAAAGTTTGTGCCTTTAAACATGAAACCCACTTTTGGCAGAAGGAGATGCTCAGACTTGGAGAGGCAAACAGGACCTGAGACCAATTGAGGGAACAGAAGTCTCAAATTGTGTGTCATGGGTCAACTCTCTCAGTGCAGTTTATTGACAGCAGTGACAAACAGAATCATCTGCCCTACCTAAATTGTTATTTTTTTAACTTATTCTTTTAATTTATTTTATAAATGAATATAGTTGAATTTAGATGAATTAAATATTTATATAATGTGACTCCATAGTAAAGGAACGAAAGGGAGTTTTTGCTCAATTTACCCAACTAATTGTCACAGTTTTATAAATCCTTCAGAGAACATACAAGTAGATATAAGTTAAATGCATGTGCAGTAAGAAGTTATGTATTTGCAAGTATATGTACATATATACAGAAATTTGGGTATAGAAGCAGATGTTATTGCTACTGGTTATATCTCTCTGACATAACTGATGCATTCAACAAGAGCTTAAACTTGTCCAAAATGAGGAAAAATGTGAGCCCAGAATCGTTTAAAGGACAAGGAAATTATATGACTATTAGTTTCCTATAACCTATGCTTTTCTGATTACGTTATCACTTAATGTATTTAATTAGAGCTAATAAATATAGCCCTGCCTATATCCACAGTATAACTCTTTTGATGTATAGCATCTATGGGAGATAATTAAGAAACTTGGATAATGCATATTTATCATTTTATGCCCTAATTATGGGTAACTTGAAGAACAGTCTTCCCACAGGAGGAATGACTTCCAAATCATACATAACCTTGAGTCATGTTAAAGCAAAGAGGATCTCCAAGAATTTGGCAGAAATTCCTGTACTCATTTATTCATTCAACAAATATTTTCATGTGTGTCTGATATATGCCAGGCTTCAGTTTAGGAAATAGAAGTACGTAGTGAACACGAGAGATAAGTCCCCTGTTCTCCTACAGTTTATATTTTAGTGGAAAGGAAGAATGAATAAGATGATTTCCATTAGAGATAAGTGCTATAAAAAAAGAAAGGAAACGGGGTAGAAATTGAATGGAAGTAATAATAGGGCTATATTGCTTTAAATGGTATGTCAGAGAAGGCCTTTCTGAAAAGGTGAAACATGAGTTAAGATGCAAATAAAAGAAAGAGTCAGTCATGTGAAGTTTTTGGAGAAGAGTGTCCAAAAAATAGTGAACAGGCAGTGGAACCATATGTGAGTGAGGGTGAACTTGGCTAGTTGAAGTGTAAAGATGGCCATGGTGGCTAATGCATGATGGGAAGGGTAGTAGAAAATGCCTCTGGAGAAATAAATGGAAGCTAAAGCTTATAGAACCCTGTAGGCCTTGGTGAGAGGTTTGGATGTTATTCTGATCCCTAAAATAATCAGGGTTACCCTTGAGAATTCAGAAATCATCACCACCAGGCGCTCCGAGTGGTATTGTATTGTATGCACTCAATTCTATTTCCAATATGTCACCTATTGTTATCGTTAGCAGGCTGGGTGAGTCTACATGGTTACTAGTTAAGAGAGCAAACTTTGAAATCCAACAGATAGGAGTTTGAATTCCTCACTAGGTGTGCATCCTTAAGAAATGACTTAACTTTTCCAAGCCTCAGTTTCCTCTGTAAAACAGATAATAATATTAGTACCTACCTCTTAAGATGTTTTAATAATTAAATGAGATAATTGCATAAACTACCTGTATGGCACATATTAAACAGTCAATAAATATTAATGATTTCATTGTTATGATAACCAAAATAGAGAAGAGGGAGCAATGCCTAATACGGCTCCAAAATGCAGGACATTCATGATACTTAACAGTGTTTGTTTAACTGATTTGGGGTTTCAAAGTTGTCACTTTGTTCATGTAATTGTTATCATTTGTTAACTTATGTAAGTTTGTCCTAGCTATTACAAATGCAGAGTCTGTTATAAGGTGAATTCTGTTTTGCATATACGCAAAAAGAGATAGGTAGCTGCATTTTGCATATTTTAGAAGAGCATCGCTGGGGAAAATCTTGCTATAAAGTCATGTATTCAGATTAAAGATGTATCTCAGAAACATATTTTTAATAATTAAATATTTACCTGTGTAGATTGTATAATATTACTTTCTTCAGATTTTCTGAAGTTGGCTGATATAATATGCCAGCATTATTTTTTTTTTTCTTCTGAGAAAATGACGTAAAGAACAAAACTCAATTTAGGAATAGAGGACTTCTCAATGCACAACGGCTCTTTTCCTTAGGGTGATATAATGTGAAGACTTTTTCATCTGCCTTTACTTTCTCTCTTTGCCATGCCGATACTATCAGGGTGTAATTATAATAGTAACCAAAATATTAATAATTTGCCATAATTTTTTACATTTTTGGAGAAAAGAAAGGAAAAATATAAATATTATTTTTCAATGCCAGTCTTTCATATTATTGCAAACTTTCAAAGTCATTAGATAAATATTCTGGCCAATCCTGGCCATTTGTAATTATAGCCAAAATATGTAAAGGACTGGAGTTTCTTTTTTTGCCCTCTTCCTTACCGTTGTCCAGTTATAGGGCATCAGTTTGCTTTAGAAAGTATACATTTAAACACACAAATTACTGCTTGGAGTCAGTAGTTCTAGAATGCTGCTTAACAAGGAAATTACTACACTTACAGGTATATTCACAGTGGCAGTAAAAGGGTACCATGATGATGTTGATGAGGATGAGGAAGATGCTGATAGCAGCCATCCTCTATTAAGCACTTAAGGCATGCTAGACACTGTAGAAGTGTCTCTCGCTTCTCCCTGTAAGGCAAGCAGGCATCCCAATTTCACTTTGAAAAATGAGCAAACTGAAACTAGTTAAATGCCTTGCCTGAAACCACTTGTTAGTGAGGAACAGAACCAAGATTCAAACCTAGTTCTGACTCCAGAGTTTTCTTCTCCCTCTACTGCATTACCTTTGATAAAGTAATTAAACTGATTTTTTCAGCTACCTGCAAATGTTAGCCTTATTCAGCTTGATTTGTATTAACATTTTAATGTTTTATAATGATATTAAGGTTTTTTTATTGGCTTTCATGGCTGGCATCTTTGTATCTCTAAAACCTGCCAAAATGTAAAAACTCAAGTTGTTTTTTTTCCTTTTTCAGAGATCAGCAACAAGTTCTAACTTAGTGAATGTCCTGGTAACAGTGAAAGGGTTGCACAGAGTCTTTACAGTTTTGCTTTTCTGAATAGATCCGTTCCTCCTTTCCATACCACCACTGGATTTGGTGATCAGATTATTTCTAGTCACAGGTGAAGGTCAAGAAATTAGAAATATTTATGCTTTTAGACCTAAAATAACCAAAATAGTCATGCTTAAAACTTTTAGCTAGGATTAATAATGATTTAAAGAAGGCCCGTGGTAGAATTCAGAATGTTGGGTATTTATATCTCACTCATGAATTGCAAAAATAAGATTAGACCTCTTTATGAGAATAGTCTTCCTGCTACTTTTGCTTTGCAAATAGCTAAACATAGAAGATGGTCTATAAATGAAGATCAATGTTATTATTAATAAGCCACCCAAACATGTAAAATTCTTGCAGATACTGATTTGCTTTAAGATGCAAAATGTTGTTATGAGCTTTGTCACTCACTGAGCTGCTTGAGATTTGGTTATTTGAGCAGTAAATTACTTATAAAAATGGAGATGATGATGGGTGGGGAGTGGGGGAGAAGGAGAGCAATGATGAAAATCACCTAAAAATACTGTATTGAGACACTTAGAGAAAGTCATTTAATGCCTTCAGTAGCCCCATATGGTAGGTGTATTAGATTTATACTTATTTTACAGATCCTGAGAAACAGAAGGTTAAGTAATTTTACAAGATGTCTAAACTTGTAAATGAAGGAAGAAGACTCTGGCTATAAAGTTCCAGCTCTTAATAGCTACAAATAGGATTTTGCAAGAATTAAAAAGAATCATATGTGAAGCATTTAAAAATTAACACCAGTTAAGCTCTCAATTAGTAGTTGTGAGTAGTTGCTTAGTTATTATCATTACAACATGTGATTATATAAAAAGTTTTCATTGTGGGATGAGAGGGAACTTTTTCTCATATTTTTAAAGATCTCAAAATATTTGAAGATGTAAAAGATTTTGCATAATATCAGTAATTCTTGTTTTTAACCAGTTTTGTTATTACATGTTGATGTGTTTTTTTATATAATCCAATGAATATCACTTATTTCTAGAAGGAATCTGTATTGTTGATTTTAAAGATAAAAAACCTCAGTGGAGAGATAAGGTTACACTGTGTAAAACACCAGTTTACACCAAGCATAGTGTAAAAATAAAAGGCTAAAGATCGAGGCATCAAAAAAAAAAAATGCCAACTCCTTCCCAACTACTTGATATTTCTACTATTTCATTCTGTTTGTTGAGTTGGAAGATACTCATTCAAGGATTTCAGGTTTGTAGATATTTAGGGAAAGTACTTGCAATTCTATTTCTATGTTTTATTTCCATTGCAACCACTTTGTATAAAGGCAGGCATGCAAATATGCTAGAAAAAAATTGTCGCTCTTCTTGAACTTTGAGAGAGATGTCCATTTTGGCAAAGGGCGAGGCACACATTTGGATAAATTTATATGTGCACCTCGGATTTGGGTGCTAGTCTCAACTGCCAAAGTTCAGGATTTTCACATTTTTAATATACCAAGGTGGGTTAAAACAGCCTATTAGTGTAAGGAGTATTTTTGAAACTGTTGACATTTGGCTACTGTTCTTTCATCCACTGTTCTGTCGTCTTGACAGAAACTTGGTTTAGCTTGCGGAGAGAAAGTGAAAGACAGAAAAAGGTGTCTATATGAAATGCCCCGGAGAGCAGCGGAACTCCTGTATGGCAACATTTAGGCATTGAGTGTGACACGGTATTAACCTTTTTAATGGATGTATGTAATAAAGTGACATGTAAATGGAGCACAAGGGGAGATATGACACTATATCTGGAAAAGGATAAAACAGTTGGTTGAATACTGGGCTATTATAGCAGTTTGCAAACCTTGGATAAACTCAGTCAGCGGTTGTATAATTGGTTATTCAATCCCGACCCTTGTTCACAGCTCAAAGCCAGGAACACTGAGACCTGTTGCCAATTTGAGTGAATATAGTGACTGTACTCGGCCGGGGCCTAACATTGGAGCCAGGCCTTTTCCTGTGGGCTGGTTTCCACCATGTCTGGGACTGGCTCAGTGACAGTGGGTCTTTTGTTGTGAAAGGCTGGCTGGTACTCCCCTCCTTTGCAAAATGTCTAACAGCTACACAAATATAAGAAAATAGGAAAAGGGACTTACTGTAGCTTTTCTCTTAGCAAGTTAATGTGGAGTTACTAGTTTTCCTTTCTTTCTTTTTCTTTTTCTTTTTTTTTTCGTTCCTTTTTGGGGAAAGTCTGAGTTAAGGAAATAAACTTAAAGAGGGATGTAAAAGCCTGCTTCTAGATAAGAATTGAACCTTGGTAGTCTCTGATTAGAATGTGATATGTATGGAAAATTTTATAGTAATTTGATTCACAAAAATGGGTTTCTAAATAAGATATTTTTACTTTTCCTCCTTTATCCTGTGAACATGCAGGTACTAAGAAGATTGTTTTTACTGAATATCTCCTCCATGACTGAAAGATATATAGCATGTTTATAAACCTGTTATGTATTTAACTTTAGGAAACAAGCACCCCACCTTCTCTGCCCAAACACACTGGAAAGAGGCCAACAGACTAACCACTTACTGTTTCTAGTCTAGTAAAATTTGAGAAATAAATCAGTAAAGATTTTGAGTGTGTGGTATAAAGAATGCCCAGTCTTCTCACAGTGCCCAATTCATAAAGGAATATGTAACAAGCTTGTAGTATTTGCCAGTTAGGTGCTGCTTACTGATAGGGTGACAGTTCCCAGCTGCAATCAATTATGCTTCCATTATTTCTGTTGTTTAAACATGCCTCAGAATACCAGTTCAGAGGATTTTACAAAATGTGTCTAAGTTCCAAAACAAAGTAAAGAGCACATTAAGAAAGAAAAACCAAATACATTCAGAATTGAGAATTTTTTTCTGAGAGTATTTATAATCTCTTTGCCACCCCCCCTCACCCTCCTGTTTCCACCTCACACACCCAGCATTTAGAAAATCACACACATAACACATAGTGTTTGATTTAATGCAGGGTTGCAATTCAATCAAGAGACTGCTGAGGTCATATAATATAAATGGCTACAGTACTTCTTGGCTCAGTTATAGCCTTGATCATTCAGGGCTTTGTTTTTGTTAATTGAGTAGCCCCCTGCTGGGGGGAGCGTCTAAATATTTTGGACGGTGTGTCACTAAAAAGAATTTGGAGACTAGGAGGTAGTGGTCTGGGGGGTCCGTCAGAGGTGAGTTTCTGCAGTGGACAAGGGAAAAAGAAAGAGGTTGTTCTGAAACCGTGACAGGACAAAGGAAAAAGAAGCAAATTATTTTTGAATAGAAAATTAATCATTGAAAAGGGACTGGCTATTGTGAAGCAAACATAAAAATAGAGGGAGCATTTAACTTGAAATATATGAGAAAAAGCTCTATAGAAACTCCAACAGAGGCCTTTAATGGAAAATACACCCGGCCATCTCATTATAAGTACATCCCTGGGAGCCAAGTGTTATGAGCATTAGTAAGAAGGTGGTATTATAAAAAAAAAAAAAATTGATTATAATCAAGCTTAATGTATTTGTGGCTTAATAAAAGTATTGTATGGAGGTAGTGAGTATCATGGCATAATACAGACCTCTTAACATTGGATTGTTCATAAGTATTGTATTTCATAATGTTAATCTGTGGAGGCCTTTACTTCCTGATGGGAAAATAGAAACTTGTGTTGGCAAAGAGAAGATCACAGAATTGTAGACTGGCCCCTATTAACCCCAGAAAATACAATTCAACATATATCTTATCATCTTAATCTTCCGAATATTTTTCTAGTTTATATCATAATACAATATTGTATATAACAAACAGATGTCTCCCCTAGGTCACTGTTTGTAATTTAGTAAATTGTAGGTGTCCAACTGGAGAGCCTAGAGCTGCTGGTGAAGGATGAATGCTTGAGATGCCTCATTAATTTAATGTAGGTAAGAGGCTGGTGGGCTTAAAGGATTTGGTAGTAGCCCCATAGAGAACTACCTAAATGAATTCAAGTAGTGTGGAATAAACTTTTTTTTTCCTATTATTTTCCCCCCCATGCTGTGAAATCTCACTGATCATTATTTTTTAGGCACTTTATGTGTCATAACAAAAACAGAAAGGCTGAAATATGTATGAAAACAAGAGTTTCAATTAAACTCAAATCAAGTATTTTTTAAAGGTGTTGGTTTTTAGTTTTTATACAGCTTCGTTTGGCACGTAACTCGTCACGTGTTTTGAGATTTGGCTTTTTGTTGCTTTATAATTTTGAGGGTGCTGCGCTTCTAAGCTGAACAATTTGCTGAGAAGAAAAGAGAGAGAAATAAATAAGCCAGGTTTTACATATAGAACTATGGACTAAAATAATAAATTGACACCTACTGTATAATAGGAAAGCCTGTTAGATTATGTATCTACTTTAATATACTTCATACATTTTGAAAATATTCTTGTAAATAATGTAATCCTCTAATTAAACAAAGAAATTTCTCTCTTGTTCTTTGGTAGCTGCCGTGGAACAATGATGTTTTTTCTTTCTCTCTTTAGAAAAAGAACACTTTATTTTTAATTTCATAAACATATTTTTATGTTTATGAAAGTAGAAAGTAGATAATGCACCCCTGTCGAGTAATAAAGATCCATTTCGATGCTTACAAATTTATTGCAGTGACTTAAAATTTTAGTTTATCAAATTTCGTGCAATAAACTATTTGCTTTCTGCAAATAAGATTGTAGGCAGCTACCACACTTGGAATGACTTACTTGGAATGCTTGTAATTTAACTGAAGATCTCAATTCCTATTATTGGAGCACATTAATTTTTGAGGGTTAAATATGTGTTTCTAATTTAGCATAATTTTAACAATGTTTTATCTGAATCATCTTCCTAGAATAATTACTAGATTTTTCCAAAGAGTTGAGGGCAGTGAAGCCTTTTTGAAACCTTCTTCACTATTCATCCCAGTGTTCCCTTTGGATAGAAGATCTAATGTCCAACAACAGAGACCCTGTGGGGCTTAAACATCCTCTGCACCTTTTTGTGAGAACTGAGATCGCAGGTTCCTGGGGGGTTTCAATTCCCTCAGGGAAAACTCTCAGAGGTATAAACACTTTCAAATTTCTGACATGTGGAACACAGACCTTTGTGGCTTTTGAAAGACCATTCCCAAGTTTATAAAAGCTTGCTCTCTGACCCCCAGGTCAGAAAATTGGGTGGTCTGTCATTTTATTGGATTCATCCATCCTTTTGTGATAAAATTCTGACCTATATCTTAGTTTTTTAACTGCTGATGTTTCATTGTACTTCACCAAAATCTCTAGGCTGTTTTAAATAAGCTTTTCCTTATCTTTTTTTATTTCATTCTTTTATATCCGTAACTCGTTAGGAAAGCATGGGATACACGTCATAGTATGGTGGACATCCCTTGAGCCCTTTCCACCCCCCACCCACTTTTTCTCCTCAGATACATTTCTAATGAGATAAGTGAGTTCAAATTATAGGTAAATATTGTGTATTAATTTTACTAATTGTATGTGTATGTGAAAGAGAAAGATTTAGGTGACATGCATTTCTATCTATCATTATTACAGATGTGAGAGTGAAGTTCAGTGATGACCTCTGGATAGCTAAGCACAGGAGAAGGAGGACTGTTCAACAGCTCCCTCTTTCCTACTCTTCTCTCTCTCCCAGTATATTTCATTATTCTTTCAAAAGTTTATGTGTCAGTGTTTTTCTCTCAATTATTAGATTTAAGACATGATCTATGGATGTTACTGATTGATCTTTTTAAGAATATATTAATAGAAAGACTAAGCAGGCAAAATGCTGCTATGCTATAGAAATCCATGTTAATTATATTCAAGGTATAGATTATTTTATTTTCTGCCATAACACCCTTTCCAGGATTTGTGATTTGTTGTCCTGCCATTTTTTTAAATTAATAATATTATCCCATTCATCCTTCTCTCATTTACCAAATTACTTGTAACATTATTCCACTGTTCTTCTCTGAACCTACCCCCTCAGTTCTCAACCACAGGAGGTTGCCCTTGTCATTTGGCTGACACCTCAGGAGTTTCCCTTTTCTCTTTGCCACTTACATAGACATATGTATCTCTCTTATATTATGTGTGTATTATATTACATGGAAGAAGAGATATGTATTTCTAACATGTAGTCACATGATTCATGGTCCTTTATTAACGATTTTTAAACAAAAATTTTGTTCACAATACTTCAGTAATAATTCTTCATTTTCCCCATTTTTAATAAATGAAATATATATCAGTTCCTGGTAGTTCATTATTGCATTTTACTGTAGGTTTGTTTTTCATTTGAAATGCTACATTTCATTGAGCTGTAAAATAGAAAAGTATTGGAATATATTTGAATGTTTTTAGTTGATAATGTTTAAATTGTCACTCAAATGACATTTTGGTGTTAGAAAAATTCTTTTACCTTTCCAAAAAGAATTTAATAATTCTACTTCAAGTCTTATTCACTTGAAAAAAATTTTTCAAGTTTCTGACGATTTAATAGAATGTTTTTATACATATTTTTATACCCTGATGAATGTTTACTCATCAAAAAATTACCTCAGGTCTTGGAAAAGTACAGATTCCTGCGACTCAGGAAGACATTAAGAGCCAGACTCTCCAGTGGCCCTGGAGTTGCATTTTAAAGGAGCTTCCCCATGACTAAGGACTGTAGGTGAATAGGGTCCACTTTTGTTTTCCTCTTGTTAATATCCCCCATACCTGGAAAAATACATAGTACACACTATTTGTTGAATTAAGCCATTCTACTATTCTTATATAGTTACCTTTTAATTAACCTTTGTATTGCTAGCATGATTTAATTCGTATTATTTTCCTAATTATAGAAAAGATGACAAATTGACCCCATTTCTGGAAATTATTGCCAGTAGAATTTTTTACAGCAGGTTCAATTGATAAACAGAAGACTATTTTAGAACTTTTTATGGCAATGCTACGATAGTAACATTTGGAAAAAAATCTATTAGCACGTTTATTTACTATTCATTAATATAATGATTCAAGTAAGACATTGTTCTATTTACATTTACTTCATAAATGAAACAATAGGAGAGCAACTCAGTGACACTCTAGCAATCTGAGTCAAAGGTTTAGTGTCTGATCACTGTTACTCTATACATCTAACAGTGTATGGTGTATTACAGGAGTCGGTGAGTTTCTTGAAATTCAGAGACCATGTCTTAGTTACTCTCACAGGGCCACAGTTGTGGCTTAATCGATAACTGTTAGATAAAAGATTGAATAAATGGATAGAGTATGAGGCCTCCTGATCTTGTGTGTGTGTGCCCTCGTGTGTGTGAATTTTGCAAAATAAAGAAAATGTAAGTATCCACATATGACATATATATATTTTTAATAAATTTACTTATTTATTTTTGGCTGTGTTTATTTATTTTTGGTCTTCGTTGCTGCACGCAGGCTTTCTCTAGTTGTGGCGAGCGGGGGCTACTCTTTGTTGCGGAGCACGGGCTCTAGGCACAGGGGCTTCAGTAATTGTGGTGCACGGGCTTCAGTAGTCATGGTGCATGGGCGGAGTTGCTCTGCGACATGTGAGATCTTCCCGGACCAGGGCTCGAACCCGTGTCCCCTGCATTGGCAGGCGGATTCTTAACCACTGTGCCACCAGGGAAGTCCCCTATGACATATATTTTTAAAAGTAGTCTGCTAACTCAGTACATTATGTGCATTAAAAGCAAAGAGAATAGTTTTGTACATTCATTTAATTCAGAAATTAAAAGAATATACAAACAGACTGTACATAACTACCTTTATACCCAGTGCCTTTAACATTAAGAATGGTTAAGTTTCTGGTAATATAAGAAAAATGAAAGCAAAACTATGCTTTTCTCTTTTGCTATTTTTCCAGATTTTTTCTTTGCTTCCTTTTTCTTTCACTTGTTCCTTTTTTTTTTTTTTTAACATCTTTATTGGAGTATAATTGCTTTACAATGTTGTGTTAGTTTCTGCTTTATAACAAAGTGAATCACCTGTACATATACATATATCCCCATATCTCCTCCTTCTACGTCTCCCTTCCACACTCCCTATCCCACCCCTCTAGGTGGTCACAAAGCACTGAGCTGATCTCCCTGTGCTATGCAGCTGCTTCCCACTAGCTATCTATTTTACATTTGGTAGTGTATATATGTCCATGCCACTCTCTCACTTCGTCCCAGCTTACCCTTCCCCCTTCCCGTGTCCTCAAGTCCATTCTCTATGTCTGCATCTTTATTCCTGTCCTGCCCCTAGATTCTTCAGAACCTTTTCTTTTTTTTTTAGTTTCCATATATATGTGTTAGCATATAGTATTTGTTTTTCACTTTCTGACTTACTTCACTCTGTATGACAGACTCTAAGTCCATCCACCTCACTACAAATAACTCAGTTTCGTTTCTTTTTATGGCTGAGTAATATTCCATTGTATATATGTGCCACATCATCTTTATCCTTTCATCTGTCGATGGACACTTAGGTTGCTTCCATGTCCTGGCTACTGTAAATAGAGCTGCAGTGAACATTGTGGTACATGACTCTTTTTGAATTATGGTTTTCTCAGGGTATATGCCCAGTAGTGAGATTGCTGGGTCGTATGGTAGTTCTATTTTTAGTTTTTTAAGGAACCTCCACAATGTTCTCCATAGTGACTATCAATTTACATTCCCACCAACAGTGCAAGAGGGTTCCCTTTTCTCCACACCCCCTCCAGCATTTATTATTTGGAGATTTTTTGACGATGGCCATTCTGACTGGTGTGAGGTGATACTTCATTGTAGTTTTGATTTGCACTTCTCTAGTGATTAGTGATGTTGAGCATCCTTTCATGTGTTTGTTGGCAATCTGTATATCTTCTTTGGAGAAATGTCTATTTAGGTCTTCTGCCCATTTTTGGATCGGGTGCTTTGTTTATTTGATATTGAGCTGCATGAGCTGCTTGTATATCTTGGAGATTAATCCTTTGTCACTTGCTTCATTTGCAAATATTTTCTCCCATTCTGAGGGTTATCTTTTGGTCTTGTTTATGATTTCCTTTGCTGTGCAAAAGCTTTTAAGTTTCATTAGGTCCCATTTGTTTATTTTTGTTTTTATTTCCATTTCTCTGGGAGCTGGGTCAAAAAGGATCTTGCTGTGATTTATGTCATAGAGTGTACTGCCTATGTTTTCCTCTAAGAGTTGTGCAGTGCCTGGCCTTACATTTAGGTCTTTAATCCATTTTGAGTTTATTTTTGTGTATGGTGTTAGGGAGTGTTCTAATTTCATTCTTTTACATGTAGCTGTCCAGTTTTCCCAGCACCACTTATTGAAGAAACTGTCATTTCTCCATTGTATATTCTTGCCTCCTTTATCAAAAATAAGGTGACCATATGTGTGTGGGTTTATCTCTGGGCTTTCTGTCCTGTTCCATTGATCTATATTTCTGTTTTTTGTGCCAGTACCATACTGTCTTGATTACTGTAGCTTTGTAGTATAATCTGAAGTCAGGGAGCCTGATTCCTCCAACTCTGTTTTTCTTTCCCCAGATTGCTTTGGCTATTCAGGGTCTTTTGTGTTTCCATACAAATTGTGAAATTTTTTGTTCTAGTTCTGTGAAAAATGCCATTGGTAGTTTGATAGGTATTGCACTGAATCTGTAGATTGCTTTGGGTAGTAGAGTCATTTTCACAAAGTTGATTCCTCCAATCCAAGAACATGGTATATCTCTCCATCTGTTTATATCATCTTTAATTTCTTTCATCAGTGTCTTAACAGTTTTCTGCATACAGGTCTTTTGTCTCCTTAGGTAGGTGTATTCCTAGGTATTTTATTTTTTTGTGGCAGTGGTAAATGGGAGTGTTTCCTTAATTTCTCCTTAAGATTTTTCATCATTAGTGTATAAGAATGCAAGAGATTTCTGTGCATTAATTATGTATCCTGCTACTTTACCAAATTCATTGATTAGCTCTAGTAGTTTTCTGGTGGCATCTTTAAGTTTCTCTATGTATAGTATCATGTCATCTGCAAATAGTGACAGCTTTACTACTTCTTTTCCGATTTGGCATCCTTTTATTTCTTTATCTTCTCTGATTGCTGTGGCTAAAACTTCCAAAACTATGTTGAATAATAGTGGTGGGAGTGGACACCCTTGTCTTGTCCCTGATCTTAGGGGAAATGGTTTCAGTTTTTCACCATTGAGAACGATGTTGGCTGTGGGTTTGTCATATATGGGCTTTATTATGTTGAGATAAGTTCCCTCTATGCCTTCTTTCTGGAGGGTTTTTATCATAAATGGGTACTGAATTTTGTCAAATGCTTTTTCTGCACCTATTGAGATGATCACATGGTTTTTATTCTTCAGTTTGTTAATATCACGTATCAATTTGATTGATTTGTGTATATTGAAGAATTCTTGCATTCCTGGGAAAAACCCCACTAGATCATGGTGTATGATCCTTTTAATGTGCTGTTGGATTCTGTTTGCTAGTGTTTTGTTGAGGATTTTTGTTCTATGTTCATCAGTGATATTGGCCTGTAGTTTTCTTTCTTTGTGACATCTTTGTCTGGTTTTGGTATCGTGATGGTGGCCTTGTAGAATGAGTTTGGGAGTCTTCCTCCCTCTGCTATATTTTGGAAGATTTTGAGAAGGATAGGTGTTAGCTGTTCTCTAAATGTTTGATAGAATTCACCTGTGAAGCCATCTGGTCCTGGGCTTTTGTTTTTTGGAAGATTTTTCATCACAGTCTCAATTTCAGTGCTTGTGATTGGTCTGTTCATATTTTCTATTTCTTCCTGGTTCAGTCTCGGAAGGTTGTGCTTCTCTAAGAATTTGTCCATTTCTTCCAGGTTATCCATTTTATTGGCATATAGTTGCTTGTAGTAATCTCTCATGATCCTTTGTATTTCTGCAGTGTCAGTTGTTACTTCTACTCTTTCATTTCTAATTCTATTGATTTGAGTCTTCCCCCTTTTCTTGATAAGTCTGGCTAATGGTTTATCAATTTTGTTTATCTTCTCAAAGAACCAGCTTTTAGTTTTATTGATCTTGGCTATCGTTTCCTTCATTTCCTTTTCATTTATTTCTGATCTGATCTTCATGATTTCTTTCCTTCTGCTAAGTCTGGGTTTTTTTTGCTCTTCTTTCTCTAATTGCTTTAGGTGTAAGGTTAGGTTGTTTACTTGTTTCTTGAGGTAGGATTGTATTGCTATAAACTTCCCTCTTATAAGTGCCTTTGCTGCATCCCATAGGTTTTGGGTTGTCGTGTTTTCATTGTCATTTGTTTCTAGGTATTTTTTGATTTCCTCTTTGATTTCTTCAGTGATCTCTTGGTTATTTAGTAGTGTATTGTTTAGCCTCCATGTGTTTGTATGTTTTACAGATTTTTTTCTTGTAATTGATATCTAGTCGCATAGTTTTGTGGTCGGAAAAGATACTTGATACAATTTCAATTTTCTTAAATTTACCAAGGCTTGATTTGTGACCCAAGATATGATCTATCCTGGTGAATGTTCCATTAGCACTTGAGAAGAAAGTGTACTCTGTTGTTTTGGAGTGGAATGTCTTATAAATAGCAATTAAGTCCATCTTGTTTAATGTATCATTTAAAGCTTGTGTTTCCTTATTTGTTTTCATTTTGGATGATCTGTCCATTGGTGAAAGTGGGGTATTAAAGTCCCCTACTATGATTGTGTTACTGTTGATTTCCCCTTTTATGGCTGTTAGCATTTGCCTTATGTATTGAGGTGTTCCTATGTTGGGTGCATAAATATTTACAATTGTTATCTCTTCTTCTTGGATTGATCCCTTGATCATTATGTAGTGTCCTTCTTTGTCTCTTGTAATAGTCTTTATTTTAAAGTCTATTTTGTCTGATATGAGAATTGCTACTCCAGCTTTCTTTTGATTTCCATTTGCATGGAATATCTTTTTCCATCCCCTCACTTTCAGTCTGTATGTGTCCCTACGTCTGAAGTGGGTCTCTTGTAAACAGCATATATATGGTTCTTGTTTTTGTGTGCCTTCAGCCTGTCTATGTCTTTTGCTTGGAGCATTTAATCTATTTACATTTAAGGTAGTTATCCATATGTATGTTTCTATTACCATTTTCTTAATTGTTTTGGTTTTGTTATTGTAGGTCTTTTCCTTCTCTTGTGTTTCCTGCCTAGGGAAGTTCCTTTAGCATTTGTTGTAGAGCTGGTTTGGTGGTGCTGAATTCTCTTAGCTTTTTCTTGTCTGTAAAGGTTTCAATTTCTCCATCAAATCTGAATGAGATCCTTGCTGGGTAGAGTAATCTTGGTTTTAGGTTTTTCCCTTTCATCAGTTTAAATGTGGCCTGCCACTCCCTTCTGGCTTGCAGAGTTTCTGCTGGAACATTAACTGTTAACCTTATGGGGATTCCCTTGTACATTATTTGTTGTTTTTCCATTGCTGCTTTTAATTTATTGTAATTTAATTACATGCTTTTGCATGTAATTTTTGATAGTTTGATTAATATGTGTCTTGGCATGTTTCTCCTTGGATTTATCCTCTATGGGACTCTCTACACTTCCTGGACTTGACTGACTATTTCCTTTCCCATATTAGGGAAGTTTTCAACTATAATCTCTTGAAATATTTTCTCAGTCCCCTTCTTTTTCTCTTCTTCTTCTGGGACCCCTGTAATTCGAATGTTGGTGCATTTAATGTTTTCCCAGAGGTCTCTGAGACTGTCCTCAATTCTTTTCATTCTTTTTTCTTTATTCCACTCTGTGGTGGTTATTTCCACTATTTTACCTTCGAGGTCACTTATCCATTCTTCTGCCTCAGTTATTCTGCTATTGATTCCTTCTAGAGAATTTTTAATTTCATTTATTGTGTTGTTCATCCTTGTTTGTTTGCTCTTTAGTTCTTCTAGGTCCTTGTTAAACGTTTCTTATATTTTCTCCATTCTATTTCCAAGATTTTGGATCATCTTTACTATCATTGCTCTGAATTCTTTTTCAGGTAGACTGCCTATTTCCTCTCCATTTGTTTGGTCTGGTGGGTTTTTACCTTGCTCCTTCATCTGCTGTGTGTTTCTCTGTCTTCTCATTTTGCTTAACTTACTGTGTTTGGGGTCTCCTTTTCACAGGCTGCAGGTTCTTAGTTCCTGTGGTTTTTGGTGTCTGCCCCCAGTAACTAAGGTTGGTTCAGTGGGTTTTGTAGGCTTCCTGGTGGAGGTGACTGGTGCCTGTGTTCTGGTGGATGAGGCTTGATCTTGTCTTTCTGGTGGGGAGGACTGCATCCGGTGGTGTGTTTTGGGGTGTCTGTGACCTTATTATGATTTTAGGCAGCCTCTCTGCTAATGGGTGGGGTTGTGTTCCTGTCCTGCTAGTTGTTTGGCATAAGATGTTCAGCACTATAGCTTGCTGGTCGTTGATTGGAGCTGGGTCTTAGCGTTGAGATGGAGATCTCTGACAGAGCTTTTGCCATTTGATATTACGTGGAGCTGAGAGGTCTCTGCTGGACCAATGTCCTGAATTCGGCTCTCCCACCTCAGAGGCACAGGCCTGACACCCGGCCAGCTCACCAAGACCCTGTCAGCCACTCGGCTGTTGGGAAGTCTGAGGTCTTCTGCCAGCGTTCAGTAGGTGTTCTGTAGGAGTTGTTCCCCATGTAGATGTATTTCTTATGTATTTGTGGGGAGGAAGGTGATCGCCACATCTTATTCCTCTGCCAAATTGAAGGTCTCCTCCACTTGTTCCTTTTTAAATGAAAATGCTTTTTACACGTTGATTTTTTTGCTGTTTTGCATATTGGGGGTTCACAGCTAGTCTTACCTTGCACAACTTTGTTTCACTGTTGATTAGATTATATCTAAGCTTGCGAACATTAAATGCCATTTTGCAAATAAAACTATTGTATTTTCTCATCTAAAATTACTCTAAAAATGACACAATCCAAAATCCATGAAAGGTTATGGGAGACCAAATATAACAAGTTGTTAAGGCAGATGGACTACTTTGGTTGAGAAGGCTGTGTGCAAATTTAGATATATGATTTTAAGCAAATCAAAGGATTTTTTCTTAATTTTAAAATCTAATGTTCTGTATTAGAACATAAAAATATAATTTGAGTTATAAGTAGCTTTTCAGCTCAACTGTTCGACTACCTGAATATCACAATTTCTGATTTATCGTATGAATCATGTCAGTTTTTATTGTTCATATCTTTTCAGGCATCTGGCAAGCTGAGATTGCGATTTGTTTTCACATATGTTGTGATAGAGAAGATTCAGGATGTGTAGTGGTTTAGCATCAGGCTGTATGCGCTTTAATTCTCACTTCCAGTGGTAAAACATTCTGTCATATTTTTAAAGTATTGGAATTCTCATTCTAATGTATGTTAAGTGGTTTTCTATTTCTATACTTTTTGTATTTCCTTTATCATCTCTGCCACCCACCTTCCCAATTATAAACAACAACAAAATTCTACAAATATGATCATTAATTTTTGTTTTCAGCATAGTCTAGATATCTAAATAAATGGATGGTTATCTGAATACAATCTTACAGTAGGATAATTGCTTCATTTATAATTCAAATACATATTTAGGTAATTCTTTTCTTAAATATATTGGTAGGTATATATAATATGCTTAGATCTATGTGCCTTTACTAAACTGTGATGTGGTTAAGCTATCTTAAACTTTTCCTGTTTGTTTATAAATTTCTTCTGAAATTTTCAGTCTTCTGAAATTAAGACTTCATTTGTCTTAAATATTCCTGATTCTCATATACCAGTTGCTATAATTTAGTTCTTATGGCTTGTCTTCTATTTTTCTTTCTTCTTCTATCTCACATATATACAGTTGAGAAATACTATTTCAAATAAAACATATGGAAAATAACAGATGTATTACAGTTGGTCTCTGAGAAAGTTGGCTATTCGCTGGATGAAATAGTCTTGAGAATCTTTTATTGGAAATATTTTAACTGTTATAAATTGACTATTAATTGATACCATCATGAACACCTTCCTCCCAATTTTCTGTCAAGTTGCCTTTGCTTTCCTATTGTAACTCTCTTGCCTTAGTCACCTTTTTGCTTCCTCCTACTCTCCACTCTCACCCCTCTAATTGTGACTAATGTCTAGAACCGAATACACATTTCACCACCCACACTTTGCTGACAACATAAATTATTTGGATAAAGATGGACAATATTCATTAGCTGTGTGTTCACTTTACTGAAAGAGCTTACACAGGAGTGCCACACTCTCCCATTTTTATTAAAAGTTAAAATGCTTTTCCTGTCTTGGGGGTTAGGGTGAGTTAGCCATGATAGAGGACAGGGCTACAGTGCTAATAAATAAAAATAATAAGTATTACCACTGGTTGAGTGACCCTGGGAAAAGAGACTACAAAGCTATTTGTTGTTCCCTTTCACTTGTCAACAGCACTGGCTTAAAAGCTTTAGCCATTGTTGAGGACCTAACAGAACCCTTGGAAAGTTAGAAAGACAACTGTCAAAAAAGAAACTCAGGCAAAGATTAGTTGAGTATTTTTGTATTTCTGTGCTATTTTGGGACAATTCATATGTTAACCTAATGGAAGTGACAACAGTCTTTGTCCCTCTTACTACTACAGCTCTTTCAATGTCATCTTTATTGACATGAACCAACTGAAAAATTCATAGGAATGACAGATAAACCAGTGAAGCTAAGGGTTATGAATCATTTTCATAAAAATGTGTAGAAGTAGAACTATTACCCTTTGATGCAGTTTTGATTTCTAGGTAGTTTTAGTGATGGGCAGAGTGAAGCATATGTATATATTTTTCATTTGGATTTTAACATAGATCCCTTGGGTTGTTGTATACTAAGTTGTAGTTGTAATGTTAGTCAACGTTTTTAAATGTTACTATGTGCCCAGCACTGTCTTAAGCATTTTACATAAATTATTTCATTTAATTCTTTTGACAATAGTATAAGTATAGTTAT
This sequence comes from Balaenoptera borealis, assembly GCF_965194805.1. Lineage (NCBI taxonomy): Eukaryota > Metazoa > Chordata > Mammalia > Artiodactyla > Balaenopteridae > Balaenoptera > Balaenoptera borealis. The sequence continues at coordinate 20,298,879 of NC_138870.1, read as the reverse complement.
TATCCCCTTTTATAGACGAGTAAATTGAAGCATAGAGAGGTTAAATTACTTGCCAAAGGTCACAAAATTAGTCATAGTAAGTGATGGAGTCATGTTGCATGACATTAAGTTTTTTTTACATTTAGTAGCAAAACAAAGATTTTGTACATGAGAAAAAAACTCCTTGCAATTCCTTTTTGAAATGCTGCCCTCAAATTACTTATGTTATTTTTTTCTGGGATCTAATATTTAAAACAAGAAAAAAAAGCGTGTTTTAGTCTATGCAAGGAAATGCACTTGCTTTCTGAGTGATGGAGTGGATAAAACTAGGAGAGTTTCATAAGTCTGTCTCTTAATGGATATTTTGTGTAGGAAATATAGAGCCATCTTTTGAGGAGAAAACCCAAGTTTATTGATATGTAGCAGTTATAGCATATTGATTATGGTATATTTAATCATGTAATGAAAAACTATTCTTCTAAAATATGGTATAAGATTGGATATAATTGAACAGGTGTGTTAACAGTTATAGCCTGTATGTTGAGAAAATTTAAGCCTGTGGGTAATGATTTAGATATTGCAATATTCCAAAAACTGGTTGCACATTAAAAATTTCAAAACTTGAGTCAGCAGGCCAAAGAATTTTTTTTTCTCTTAACTAAGCTCTTATTAAATTTCAAGTGGAAACAAAGAAATGTTTTGGCACTACTAAAAGTAAAGTATTTCTAGAGCTTAATTCACTTCAGGATGATTACATATAAAATGAGGCTTATTGAAATCCTAATGCTTTGGAATTTCACATGTGTTTCTATTGTGTGTTGTGGTGTGTGTTATTTTTTAACATTTCCTAGAAGAACTTGACATTTCCAGTAGCGGACTAGCTATAGTGCTTGGCTAATGAGACTATTACAAGGCCTTCTGGTCTTCAGTGCCCAGATACTCTCCAGATATGTAGAAGTTTTAATATTACTTCCATTGCATTGTTTAATATTTGCCCCCAAATGTTGTCTAGACATGCAGCTATTGTCAACATGAATTGAACTCTTATTGGTATATGATTTCCAGATTTAGCCCAACCTTCCCCTCAAAAATAATCTTATTATCAGTAATTGAATAACTAAATAGCAAGACTGTAATTAGCTTTTTGAAGAAAACTATAGTTAGCCAAATGTACTAACTAACATTTATAACCAACTATTCTATATTTTCATGGGAGCCATCAAGTGAAAGCTTCCAAGGGGAGATTATTGAATTAACGGTACCTAATTCTAACAGATGTTCACCACCCAAACCACCTATCATCTAATTATTGTCTAAAACTAGATGAGGTGAATAAAACTGGACTAACATTTTATTTTTGAAAAGTTTGACTCTTTATTAAAAGAACTTATTGTGGTGTGTGGTATATGGAAAAGAACACTAAACTAGGAGTTAGGCTTCAAGTGCTGCCTTCGTCATTAATTAGATTTATTATCTTAGGCAAGTTTTAACCTTAATTTAGATTTTCAGTCTGTAAAATGAAGGGTTTGATCTAGACTATTTATTACCCAACTTGTATTGGGCAAAACAGTTATCTCCCAACACTAGTTTCCTTGGTCAAATATTTAAGTAATACTATATAATCCATAACTCACTTAAAGATTGACAGTCTGTTAGCACATAAAGTGATCTAAATCTTGTAAAAAAAAGAAATGTAAATTTGTTTAATGTTAATTAGATTTACATGACAGTGGAATGCTTATTTTATTTGTTTGCTTTAGTTTTACGTGTAACCAAGCAATTTATGTTGGTTACAAGTAAACCAACCAACATAAATTTATGTCCAGTATATGTTTTAGTAAATTAGTTTTGTGGAATGCTTATCTAAATGTTATCTAAAGCTCCTTCCAGGTTTAAAATGCTGATTCTATGATATGAATAATCGACATATGCTTTTACTTCTTGACTTTGAAGGAGTTATTAGTATATTTTTGACGTTCAGCCATATTGTTGTTCCTTCCAAAAGACAACTTTCATCCCTAAATATACACCCTATCACATGTCAGGAATAACACAGCTTAGTTTAAGCCACAAAATTAAAGTATAAACAGTGGTAGATTTGGTATGACCTAACTCCTGGGACTTTGTTTAAAAAGTCACATATTATACATACATATTTTTTGCTTGTTCGATTTTTTCAATGAGCTCTGCCACTGCAGCTCAAGGGAGATTAAGGAAAAAAAAAAAACCTACATAAACACAAAGCAAAAACCTGAGCTTGTGTGTAAAGCTACTGCACTGGAGCGAATGTGGTTTAATTCTTGGCACTGGGAGCTTGTTGGAGAATTACAATATGTTGGCATGAGTCTTTGGGTTGAGTCTCACTGTTCCAGATGAGGGAGTCAGTCTTAAGGGTGTTTGGCACTGAAGGGAGGAGTGAGAGTTATAGGGAATGAGCAGGCCCTAAAGAGACAGGATGCTGTTGTAACAATGGCTGGCACAGTTAGGGGGACCATTCACTGGTGGGGATTGCCATAGGCATTGATGTGAAGAACCATATGTGAGTAAAAGAGGCAAGGGTAAGAAGGGAAAAGCAAGCAAACATATCAAAAGGGTCCTGATGGCAGAAAGAGACAAAAGTAATCCAGTTAGAGTCATCTTACTGTTAATGGATTGCCTGATAAGGATAGCTTCCATTTCTCTCTAATTTATCTTACAGCTTATTTCTTAATATTTATTTTATTTTCTCTTTAAAAATATATATGCATTTACCTTACCCCTAAAAAGACAGATTCTCTAATTAAGAGGCTGTGGTTTTGTATTCCATCTGTTCTACTTTCTGGCTAGGTAATGCTGGGCCTTGGTTTTCTTTCTGAGCCTTAGTTTTCTCATCTGCAAAATGGATAAAATGATAATATACACCATTGACAAATTATTGTATCTGACAGCATTCTGTAAACTGAAATGCCATGCAAATAATAATAACTATTACTATCTGTCATGCTAATTTTAATACAGAGAGCTCTAGCTTTAATTTTAATGGTAATCATGATACTCCAATGCTTGGGAGAAGTAAATCTCAAGAGACTCTTTAAAGTGTTTAAAGTAAAACTATGACACATCTTAACATGAAAATAATGGCTAATCCAGAATTTGAACATTTGGGAATAACCATATGTCCAGAAACATACCATACTCACAGTTTAAAATACAATTCTACATGTATTTTTTTTAAATCACATCTTAGAAAGTGGAATATTTGATAGATAACTACTATCTCTTTTACTCCATAAGCACTGAAGTAGCAGTTACATAATTGTGTCAGACTTCACTTTAATCATATTCACACATTAATTAACAGGTATATTATAAATATTGAGATTTTGCCATTTGATCTTTCACAGTTTTAATCATTTATATTCTATGGGATCTTTACCATTTTCAGAGAAATTCAGTCATTGGTACATGTCCATTTATTGTGATCATTATTGTGAGATCATTTCATACCACTTCTTCATGAACTACCAGTGGACATAAACTCAAACAGTAGCAGTTGTAGAATATTGAACATGGATTTGCTTAAAGCTCTTTGTTTTACAGTAATTCAGACAGAGAGGTGAAGTAGGTGAAAAGATATGCTTTTGGTCCCCCTGAGCTAGATAGTGTTAAAGTCCTGGTGAGAATCCATATTGTTTGACTTATAGCCCAATAGTCCTTCCACCATATGAATACATTTTCATTTCAGTGCATATATCTGCTATATGGTCATAGGTTTTCCTTAAATCATCCAAAATTCTAAAGTTCAAAGTCATATAGTGGGACTACATCCTGAACATATTGAAAATTGTAAGGAATCTTGGCTTTTAATCTCATCATGCTGCCCATAGGTACATGTTACCCTGGGATATTCAATTTATCCTTTCAAATGTTTACTTCATCCATCCACTGGAGTTAATAACAATAGTTTTTCTGACTGTCCATGGCTGTTTTGGAGGTGAAATGCAGTAATGTGTGTTTACTAAAAAGAGCAAAGGCTTTGGGATCCAGTAAGTTGAACTTAGCTCCGTATTGGGCAAGTCACGATATTTCTCAAAGCTTTGGTTTCTTAATGGTGAAACAGACGTACCAATAGCTAATTCAGGAGATTATTATGAGAAGTTTGAGATACCACATGTAAAGGACCTGGTACACTGTTTCTCACTTAACCCTCAAAATGGCAGCTATCATTATCGTCATCAACAAGAGACTTAGGAATTTGTAGGGAAAAAAATAAACCTTAGTCCAAGACTCAGCTCTACCCATTACGTATGGTGAAACCTCAAACAAATCCTTTTCTTCCTTTGGCTTTTTTTTTAACCTGAAAGATGGATATAATAACACAATCTGAGTCTTACAGGTTTTTGTTTTGATTAAATGAGAGAATACGGGTAAAAGCATCTAGCATAGTTCCTGGCACACAGGCTGTTCAATAAACGTTTATTGAATCTGAGTTTAAAGTATATACCTCATCCAAATTGCAAGTATTATTGTCTTTATTCATCCACAGGCATGACAACACTGAGTTAGATATATTTCTGATTTTACATCTTGCAAATTACTTGGTCTTAAAGAAGTTATTCATTTTTTTCTGTAGTGTATGTTAAAAGTCAGGTACTTGAAAAAACTGGCTTTGTATGAGAGCCTCCTATCTTTATGCAAGTTAATAAAGAGGCCAGGAATGTTGTACAGGTTTCAGAAATCTGGCGGCTGTTTCTTTAACTCTGCAACTTAGACAGAAGACTTCTGTTTCTTTATGAGCACACTACAGTGAATATTTTGTCTAGCTGCAGGGGAAAAGCTTTGTCATGGACTTTGCAGACAATAGCCTTAAAAGTAAAATGGTCTGCTTTTGGTGCCGGGAGGTTCAGGGGCCTATTGTTAGTGCACAATGGATTTCTATTGCTGCATTCCTGCTTTGCAAGGTTTGTTAGCTTTTAATGACTGACGGTACTCTACTGCAAATACCGTATTGGTTGGACCCTGTTTACATGCTACTCAAGAATTTTTGTAGAGTGCTGGAAAAAAGAAACAGTGGTATTTGTTTGACCTACCCTGATAAGGTTTAAAAAATGATTTCGCTCACCAAGTGTTTACTGTGAATGTAGAAACATTGGCTATCCCTGCAGAAGTATTTTAAAGTTACTTTTAAAGCCTCAGTGAACAGAAATATTGATTACAGTAAGAAGAGATTTAATGCATTTTATTACTCAGAATTGTCATTACCATTTTCAAAACAATGTGGTATAGAAATAGGGATATTTTAAGAAAAAGTAAAAGTAAAATCTTTAGGATCTTTTTTCCTTAAATGTGAAAAAATAGAAAGATATATTTTGTCACAAAGGAAAAAAACATTTCACACATTCCATGTAAATGTGCGCACAGTAGTTGTGGGGTGTGTGTGTATGTACACAGTATACATACAGGCTATGTGAAGAAGTCATCATTCGGAGCTTTTCACTATTTTATTTTCCCCAAGTTTTTGACATCTGAAAAAGAAGCAATCCATGCTGCCACAGTTTTTCCAAAGAAAATTTCACCTCCCATTCGTTGAAAACTCCACACAGGCTTTGTGACTCTGATAGCTGATGTCTTTAAGATGAGGGCCTGAGAAAAGTAGATAGCATTGGCCAAGATGATGCTGAAGACGCTTCAAAATGCATTTTATTGTGGGGAAAATTAATGCGTTTCTAATAATCTTAGGGTCTCTAGGCCAGACGGTCCCTTTGATAAGTTAACATGTACTCCCTTTATGCTCCTAGTAGGGGGTAAACAAATGTCTGAACAAACACAAATACGCATAAACACCAATGTGGAGAATGGCAGTGTGTGTCTTCGATCTAGATAATAAGTGTGGGTATTGTTATTTAGATGGAGCATACTGGGACACTTATCTTTTAGTACACACCATTTTCTAACTGAATGCAGTGCTAATCGTAGGATTGAAAGCCATTGTAATTGTGTACCCATCTAAATGCTGACAAGAATACACAATTACATTATTTGGAACTGAGTTTAATGTTTCGGAGTTTTATTAGCATTTATATTTACTTATACATTAAAATTCAACACAAAAGGAGAGATCAAAACCATGTGACATACAGAAACAAATATCAGACTACCACATAACCCTGCTCTCTAAAATCTGTGTGTCCTGTCTTAATACAGGGCGTTTTAAAAGAGTGCGATACAAATCTGAAATAAGCAAATAATAAGTTTCCATTATAGGCATTACTTACTTGTCTAGATTCTGCAATCTTTGTAAAGCTTCTTTTACACCAACTCTTTTATATGTTCACGGTACTGGCAAATCTTTCCACAGTGTGCTCACCACCACACGATGTTAAACATATATTATGAAGTGGATGTAATTGTAAACACACAGAGGGACATAATTACATGTAGCAGATTTAAGAGCTAATTCTTTGCCTTTTTTTTACTCTGCATTTTATCAACATAATTATTTTTTGACTGCAGACTAACACCCTGAAATTGACAAGCATCCATTATAGCAGGAATTTGTTCACCAAATTGGAAAACAATGAACTGCAGGTTTATATGTACCCATTGTCATAAAGAATTAGTACGGCTTTGTTCCACAAGAGGAAAAAGCTAATGATTTTGAAACAGCAGGTGACAAAACACATTCTTTTTTTCCTCCCCTGTTATCAGTTTGTTGATGAAGTCATTATGAACTGGGGCCAGGGTAGGGATGGCCTTATTTTTAGCAGATAGACTTTTAATGAGCTTCGTTATAAAGATAGTCACATTGATTTGCTTACCTGTTTTTTTTCCTTTACTTAGAAACCCCCAGTATTGAAAAGCTACTATCAAAGGACTGGAAAGACAAGCTTCTTGCAATGGGATCAGGGAACTTTGGTGAAATAAAAGGTAATATGTTTGCAATTATTTTGATCTAAAATGTACTGAAATGAATCTGATATTTAGAAATATTAGTGGTGATAAAGTACTTCTGCCCGTATGCACTCTGTCTTTGGTGTTTCTTCTTTCTAGCTTGAAAAGGGATGTACAATGGTTCTTATTTTCTCTCTGTGCCTTATAATAGTAAGTTTTTTTAACAGAATAACCCCACTATATCTTTAACAGTCTTTGATTTTCATCTTTTTTTAAAATTTTAAATGACTGACTTTATAAGTACAAATGTATCTACAGCAGGGTTAAAAACTGTATGAGATGATTTTATACATTCTACATATTAGAAGTATGAATATACGTAATCTCCACTTAAAACCAGGAATGACAAAGGGAGAAGGTTTAATTCCTCATATAAAAATAAAATCAAGTGATGCTTTCAATTAATTAAAAAGTGTGTTTTCTCAGAGCATAGCAGGCAATCTATGGTTTTCTATTTGTTGCCAATAGGACACTTTTGAATCTGAGTTCTAAAGGATTAATTTTAAGGAAAAACTACTTATTAATATTAATATATTTTGTTATATATTACTCTGTATATTTTTGATAGAGGCTGAATATATATTTTAAATATCACCAGATTTATATTGATATAAATGTAGAAATATGTGTGTAAATAACTTTTTTGCAGATGTGTGTACGTGCAGGTGTTCTCCCACTGAGAGGCAATCATCTCTCTTAAGGCTTTACTACATCAGAGCATCCTGGAGAAGGGCAAAGCACAAATCAGTCTTCTCAAATGTTTGACTTACGTGATGTCAATATCTCTGTCTGGGAAACTTCCATAAAATGTTTGATTGAGTATCTCACTTTTCCTCCATATATTTGGAGTTTACATATATTCAGGCTATGATTAGGTGTGAATGGGTGGTGAGAGAATGAATTCCTGCTAATCAGCAAATTAAGTAACCAGAACCTATAATGGAATGAAATTCAAACAAGTAATAATTAATATCCCTTAAAGAGCTTGAAGACAAAGTTTGAAGAGAACAGAAAAGTTTCATTTTCTGAGGCAGCAAGTCCTCTATTTTGTTGGATTTTAACCCATTTGCACCTGAGATGCAGGATGTATTCTCCAAGGTTCTTTATTCTCCTGTGACCTGGGTAATAACTGAGCAGAGCAGAGAAGACCGCCTGTTCCAAGCCTTGTGATCTCGTTCCATTGGAGGACAAACATTTTTCCCTCCCTCCTTTTCCTCACAAGTCTAACTTAAAAGCAGCAACAGCAGTGATGATAAGCTTAGAGGAAAGAAGCTCAGCTGTCCTTTCAGGCTTGCCTGTGGGGTTAGTTCAGGAAGCTGCAGTACAGTCACAAAAGAAGTTTCTGTCTTTAATTTCGAGTTTTTTAAGCTTCACATTCAGAGCACAAGTTTAGTCATTGTCCCCTGGTTCTGTGCAAAAAGCTGTTTTCTGATGCATTTTAAAAGCAACTGTAGCTCTTTCTTCTGTTGGGGGCATGGTTATTAGGTGGTCGGATCAGGTTTGGCAGAAAACTGGAGGAAAAAAGCGCTGGGTTACTTTTCCTATTGACTGCCCGTGACAGTTGCAATTACTATCCATTGTTCATAGGTGGCTCGAAAGTGGAGAGGATACAATAGTGTGTTGCCCTCTGGGGGGAAATGAATTTGACTTAATGGTTCTTGGGGGGGGGGGGTCAGACCCTATGATTATGTGCTGCCCAGGAATGTGGTTTTCGTACCACCTCAGACGAAGTTAGTCAAGAACAATAGCCTAGCTGTTTGGCCTCTATTTTTTATGAGGCAGATAAAGGTGTAAGTCTCATGTATGCGTAGACTGTTTTCAGTCAGGGTAGGGAAGGATAAGCATGACCTTTTTTTTAATCTGAAAATATGAACTTATTCAATTATTAGATAATTTATTACTGATAATTCAGAGCAATGTATCTGAGTAGAACGTTTGTATATATTAGGATGTTTACAGCCTTTACAGTATTTACCGAGTCTTATTGTGGCTTGAAACTCTTCTCCTCCATTTACACTGGTCAGTTTTCACTTAACTTTTTTTTTTTTAATTAATTAATTTATTTATTTTTGCTGTGTTGGGTCTTCGTTTTCTGTGCGAGGGCCCTCTCCAGTTGCGGCGAGCGGGGGCCACTCTTCATCGCGGTGCGCGGGCCTCTCACTATCGCGGCCTCTGTTGTTGCGGAGCACAGGCTCCAGACGCGCAGGCTCAGTAGTTGTGGCTCACGGTCCCAGCCGCTCCGCGGCATGTGGGATCTTCCCAGACCAGGGCTCGAACCCGTGTCCCCTGCATTGTCAGGCAGACTCTCAACCACTGTGCCACCAGGGAAGCCCTTCACTTAACTTTTAATTAGTTCCAGGAAACATGAGTGAGTGAATGAATGCGTGTGTGTGTGTGTGTGTGTGTGTGTGTGTGTGTGTGTCCATTCTTGAATATCTAAGACCACAGCCAAGTGAGGGCAGAGCTCAGTTCCTAAGTGCTGGCTTCAAGTTGCTGTGAGTGAATTACTTTCAGCGCATTTGGACAAAGATTAAACTTACAGCTTGGCAAAATTCAAAGAAGTGTTTCTTACTATTACTATTTAAAAAGTGAAAATGATAAACTTCTAAAAAGAGGAGAAATAAATAGCATTTGGTCTGGATAGTTTAGCTGTCAATAAAGAGTTGTCATACCCACTTAAAGTCCATCTCATTTTTCAAGAAACAGTGTGAGTTAGGAAAGGTCACCCATTTCTAAAAGCATAAAATTATTTTTCATGTTAGATTAGAATTTAGAGCATTTTATGGTCTGGTACTTTGGAAATGTGAAGTAATTAGGTTTTAAAGTTACATTAGAAACAATTCTCTAAAAAAACACACAAAAAAGTACACTGGATTCAGTTTTCCAGAACAAAAGAGTTTGACTAAAAAGGTCTTACCGATAGCAAACAGTCAATATATATTATAAACTGATTAGATGACTACAGAAATAATTTATTTCTTCTTCTCTAATCAGCCGTATAGTGTAACTGGCCAGTTTACAGAGGTTTCTTTGCCCTTATCTGTAGCAGAAGCACTGAGTAATGGTTGTGTGAAAGATGGAGAAATACATTTTATAGCCTCATAGTTACTGAGCAGGGAAAACACAGTGCCTGCACTCCAGTTGGCAGCCAGTGGCATCACGCATTGTTTCAGCTAGCATGAAATTCCGTTACACTGAAGGCCATGGCATGGGCACTTCACCTGAGGACACTATCTGGGGATCCATGGCAGCTTTGACTAATCTAAACAGATCGTCTGTTTTTCAACAAAGCCATTGCAAAATGTGTATTTTACTGACTTAAATGTATTTGTAAAATTATAACAAAAATATCTTCGTGCAAAATTCTCTTTTAAAATATTTCTATTTTGTTCAGGTTATAAAAGCAGGGCATTGTTTGAGGGGTTTTCTGACTAGGTCACTCAGAAAAGCCTAGATCAGTTTCTCTACCTGCCTTGTTTGAAGAATTCTTTAGAGCCTTGTTTCTTTCCCATTGGTATCCCAGATAGACCCTTCTCACCCTGCTCAGAATGCATTAATTTAGGTCAGTAAAGTGTTATATCTGGTATTAAGGAAAATGCCAGTTGTAGTCGGTATAATAAAAAATTGGCTCTTTTTGAAAGCGATAATTTTGTTCTTTCTAGAAGATGGGACATAAAGGCTAACACCAAACAGCTCTAGAATGCCAATAATGGATTCAAGGAAATAATCCATTCCACAATACTATGGTCTTTCAGAACTCATGAATTAAAGTCATGCTATGTAGATTCAACACGAGTATTAAAGTAGATCTTCTCTTAGGTGACATAACATTTTGAGATGAAAGAGATATGTAGACTTAGTATATGGCTTGAAAGAGATGATTCTGTTTAAATAACATTAGATGATTTGAAAATAAGCAGGCTTGGAACAGGAATCAGGTCCCAGGTAATAATCTAGTAAGAGGTATCCTTGGATTTTTGTAAATTTAAAACACGGAAACTAAAATCTCAGCATTTAGATATGTAAGGGTTTGTATAACTTTGAAAGCTGTTTTAAACCCATTCTTTTAAAAGTCCAGTAACTATTTAAGAAACACATGGTTTGCTAATTACCTTGTGACTATTTCATTTGTGCATTATATATATATATATATATATATATATATATATATTTCTTCACATTTTTTCAGAGGGGTTGGAAATGTTGATTATTTTCTGAGGGAACTGTTGTATCTGGAATTTGTTTAACATAAGAGTCAGCCATAAGGAAGGTACATAACATATAGTCACTTACTTCTAAATAAAGTAAATGTTTAATGTTTTTAATCTACTAAGCTTGTTTTATAGTTCCTTGTAGTTGCTTATGAGTAATGTTTTCACTTTTTGTAAAAACTATTTCATAAGAACTGAAGAAAGACTACTGGTGCACAGGATATAAATTTTTAAAATAAGTTTGGCAGTGTCTGTAAAAGCAGAAAGTGACTTTATGTTTTCTGCAAATCAGTTACTTGCTCTGTCTTAGAAAGCCAGAGTCCTTATGCCAGTATATAAACACAGCAAATGATGGGAAGAGAGCAATCAGCCACTGGCTCTCATTGATTTGTATATTGATAATCCAGTTCACCAGTTAAGAAGTTATATATACCTTTTACAGCAGGCACTTTTAAGCAGATACTTTTGCATATTTAATCTAGGGTTTATATTTGAAAATAAAAATATTCTCTCCTCAACATTTTTCTCATTTAAAGATACATTCATTCATTTAACAAGTATTCATCTGTCCGAGGGTTGTGAAGATTCTAAAATTAAAATAATTATAAAACCATTGTTTTTTTCTTGTAGATGTAGACTCCAAAGCTTACGCTATCCAGATCATTGCATAATAGAATTAACCTAAAACCTTTTCCTCTTTTAAATTAACATTTCTCTTACTAGGGAAGCATGATGTAGTTAAAAAGATTTGGTGTCTTGTTGCCCTGATTTTCTCAAAGACTTGTGGAAATGAGGTTACCTCTTTTGGTTTATTTCCTCATCCCCTCATTTAAAAACAGTTGCATTGATTACATGCCTGTTTATGTACAGCCACTCTGTTAACATCTTCCTTACAAAATTATTGTAACAAAGTCATTTATTCCTATTTTATGTAGGAAGAAATTGAGTCTCAGAGAGAGAGATTAATTATCCAAAACCACGTACTTTAGTTGTGACAGGGTCAAGATGTGACTCTAATTCTGTCTGCCTTCAAAGCCTGTGCTGTTTACATGATGCTTGGTAGTCCGTCTTAGTAAAGTTGGAATGGGTGATCTCTAAAATCCTTTAAAACATGAAAACATATTCAGACCCACCACAGCTAGATGAAGAGTCCCTCTGAGATGCACCCATCATTAGCCTGCCTCCATGGTGAACTTTCCTTGTAGACTATCTAGCTTACTGTAGGCTCAAAGTTTGGAACCCAGTACGTATTTGATGAATGGATGACCAAGAAATGCCATGTTTTGAGATGGCTATTATTGACTACATTCCAGTCTCTAAATGCAGCACATTGAATGTGATATTAAAAACAAAACAAAACAAAACTGTATTTTACATTTTAAGTACAATACCCAAGTAAGCGGGTAGAATAATCTTGGGAAAAGGTTATAAAATTAAAATCTCCATTAAAAGGTAGACATTTGTAGTAAGAAATTGTATAGAACCATACTTTTAAAAAAGGTAAGAACGACCCTTGCTTTCACTGTACAAATGATAATGCACACATCTTGTTCATAATGTCCCAGAAACAAAATATCCAGCCATGGGGTAACAATGGTAAAGACCATAGCTACTTTTCAAGTGTTCCATTTCATTCTGATAGTCGCCCTTAAAACTGATAGCTTTCACGGGAATTTCCTGGCAGTCCAGTGGTTAAGACTTGGTGCTTTCACTGCCGGGGAACTCCCGCAAGTCAAGCTGTGCAGCCAAAAAAAAAACCTGGTAGCTTTCCATAGTACATATATATTAAAATCCAAGCCAAAGTCCACCTTTTAAGATACTGAAGCAAAAAGAATTAAACTATTTTTTCAAAATCTGAAAGAAGGTAAGAATATTTATCATATTAGCTGTGTACACTAGAATATCAATTTATAGTCATGTAATACATGATAGCATTCCTTATGTAATTTTAATAGATTCCAACTTCTAAGAGTATCTATATTGCTGTAAAGGATATATAACTGAATTTTATCAAAGTTTGATTGCATTCATTGTCAATGAAAAAGACCAATGCACAGATGTTTGTAAGTTAGATAAATTAAATATTCCTTTGATGAAATAGATTAATGCCATTCATACCTTCTGATGAGGGGGTCTGACTTTTACTCTAGTTGGATAAGACTGCCATTGAGAAAAGCTTTAGTTGTAAATTTAGAATAACTTAAGTTGGTTTCTATTCATTATATTTTCAGTTCATTCAACAAATACTGCTATCTGTCTTGCCATGTGCTATGTTCTGGAGATGTATTGGTAGCAAATGGAGTAGACAGATTTCTGCCCTTCTGGAGCTTACACTCTAGTAGAAGCACTTTCTTCTTTTTTTTCCCCAATTTTATTTTATTATTATTATTTTTTTACATCTTTATTGTAGTATAATTGCTTTACATTGGTGTGTTAGTTGCTGCTGTATAACAAAGTGAATCAGCTATATGCATACATATATCCCCATATCCCCTCCCTCTTGCGTCTCCCTCCCACCCTCCCTATGCCACCCCTCTAGGTGGACACAAAGCACTGAGCTGATCTCCCTGTGCTATGTGGCTGCTTGAGGCACTTTCATTAGGCAGAATTTTTAAAGGCAACATAACGAATGACTTTTAGATCCTTCAGGTGGATTATCAGTTGAAAGCAACAACATTTCCATAAAAAAAAATTAAACCAAGTAGAGTCCTGTCCAAATTATAACACTGATAATCTAAGGAATACCAACAATAAAAGAAAAAAAACATCCTGGCAAAGATTGACTGTTGCTTTGAATTACATGTGTGGTAATTTTTTTGAGGGAAGAAACATAATCTCTAGTTTACTTTCAGCATCAAAATTCTAGGACTTTTCCTTTCCTGGGTGACTATTCCTTCCTTTTACTTTTCCTTTGGTTATATCAAAACTCCCAAAAATTTACTGTGATTTTGATTGTAACTTCAAGCCATATATCTATTGCATTTTGCTAGAATAAAACAATATTGGGGAAATATAAGCTTCCAAAGATTTTTTCTTGTTATTTCAAATGTATTTGAAAGCATCCTTAACTTAAGTAATCCTAATAAGGGTTATTTATCTATTTGCGTAGAATCATATATTATCGCTCAATTAAGGACTTTTCTCTCATCTTAAGAAGTTTATTTATTTAATTCATTTAATAAAAGGTTATGGGGTGCCTACTGCGTGCTAGGCATTACTCTGGGGACATAGTATTAAACAAAAAAAGCTAGAATTCTGCTATCATGGAGTTTATACTCTACTGGGAGATTCAATAAATAAATAACTATGTCAATAATGATACAACATATGGTGCTAACTAGTATAATCTTGGATTTAACTGTAATCTTGGGTGGCCATAATGTGATCAGTTAGTTTTCCAACTACGTTTCATTATTTCATGAGAGCATAAATTTATATTCTCAAACTTGAATATTTTTTCTGCTAGCTATATTATATTTTTGAAGAAAGCTTCTGAGTGGCATATGAGAAAACAGTCTAAAACTTGATTAACTAATAGAGTTTTCCTTTTTAAATGTAGAATTCCTTAATTCTGATTCTTCAAGATTCTCTTTTTAAGAAAAGAAGAATCGTATCACTGATAATAATACCCTTGATCTCTTTTTTTTTTTAATTAATTAATTTATTTATTTTTGGCTGTGTTGGGTCTTCGTTTCTGTGCGAGGGCTTTCTCTAGCTGCGGTGAGCGGGGGCCACTCTTCATCACAGTGCGCGGGCCTCTCACTGTCGCGGCCTCTCTTATTGCGGAGCACAAGCTCCAGACGCGCAGGCTCAGTAGTTGTGGCTCACGGGCCTAGTTGCTCCGCGGCATGTGGGATCTTCCCAGACCAGGGCTCGAACCCGTGTCCCCTGCATTGGCAGGCAGATTCTCAACCACTGTGCCACCAGCGAAGCCCCCTTGATCTCTTAATAATTGTGGTTATTAAATTTTCATGTTTTGTCTTGCCTCTTTGATTAAAAAAAAACTGCTTAGGGCCAAGAACTGTGCTTTAAGCCTCTTTTTGTTTCCATCAAACCCTAGCTTAGGACATTGAGAATAATAAATGGCTCAGCCAACAGTTTTTTATTTACTTATAAGATAAAAGGGGGAAAACAGCTACAGATTATTACTCATCATAAATAAAAAATCAAAATATTTGTTCATCCTGATATTTTGTAATGAGTAAATAGCCATCACTTTTTACTGTTGAGTTACAATCTGAAAGAAGGTAAGTATATGTTTGTGTGTCAAACCTTATACATGTAATAATTCTCTATACACCAGAGTCGTTGTCATCGAAAAACCCCTCTCTTCTCATTTCTCTTTTCTTACATGTTTTACCACCGTCTTATTTTCAGGGACTCCCGAAAGCCTCGCTGAGAAGGAGAGACAGCTCATGGGGATGATCAATCAGCTCACGAGTCTGCGAGAGCAGCTGTTGGCTGCCCATGACGAGCAGAAGAAACTGGCTGCATCTCAGATCGAGAAACAGCGCCAGCAAATGGAGCTGGCCAAGCAGCAGCAAGAACAGGTGAGCAAGGACTAGAGACACAGCCAGATTCCTCAGGTAGTGTTTTGCCTGCAGCATATAGGTCACTCTTGGAGGCAAAGAAAGATCAGCAAAAGCTTCTCCCCGCTTCCTTGCCTAAGTAAATAAAAAGGCAAAGCACCAAAGTGAGCATAAACCTCAGCTGAAAAAGCTTATTAACTGTTTTAGTGGAACATAACTTGCAAGTGATTATAATCAAGGGGAAATTCATGGGCAGAGTACCAAAAAGAACCATGGAGAGTCAAGAGAGCATTTCCAGTCAGGGACATTATGAAAGATTTCATTCAATGTGTTTGGTGTGAACTTTGAAGGCTAGGTAGGATTCAACAAGTGAAGTCCATTTCCAACCATGGGGCAAGAAGTTTGGTTTGGAGGTTATTATGATGGTCTAAATAAGACGTGAGACTCTAAACCAGATAGGGTAATGACCATGGAGAAAGGGATAAATAGGTGGAAGAATTATGGTCAGTTGAATATTTTAAGTGGGCTAAAGAGAGAGGAAAGGTGTTGAGCCTGGGTAACAGGGAAGGTCAAGAGGAGGGCAGATTTGGAAAAGCAGGTGGTTTTATTATGCTGAATTAGAGCTGTTGTCAGGTTGTCCATCTGAAAGTATGTGAGAGAATAGAAATATCAATTAACAGTTTGGAAGAGAGGGCTGAGCCTAATTTCCTAGAGTATCTACATAGAGGTGGTAGTTTAAACCACTGGAGAAAGTCAGTTTCATTCATTTATTCAAAAAATAGTAATCAAGTGCTTCTTGTGTGCCAGGCACTGTGCTAACTACTGAAGTTACCTCAATTAACCAGAAGGACAAAGCCCCTAATTTCTAGTGGAAAGGGAGACAATTAACAAAGGAAAAGAAAAATGAACAAAATAACTTCAGATAGTGATAAGTAATTTGAAAAAATGTAATGAGAGTAATTTAATAAATATTGATTAATATGGCAAGTTTGGGTTGCCATCTTAGTTTGGGTGGTTGGATCTGGCAGTTAAGCTCAGATCTAAATGACATATGAGAGGCAGCTGTATTAATATCTAGGGCCAAGGTGTTTCATGCAGAGGAATGACAGGTTTATAGGCTTTAAATGAGAGTAGTGGTGATATCATGAGAAAATGGAAAGGAATGAAGGGAAGATAGATCCTTGGGAGATGCTGGCATATAGCTGGTAGGGAGAGGAAAATGAACATATCCAGAAGCAAGAAGCTACTAGAGTAGTCATTTAGATTCTCATTGTCAGCCTTTAAGCATGTGGCTTCTCTGGAGCTTTAGTAGCAGAAATCAGATAATAAGAATTGACATGTAGAAGAATGATGCATAGTGGGAAAATGGAGGTAATGCATACGAAGTATTACTTAAAAGAGGATTGGTAGTAATGGGAAGGAAAGACAGAAGGTGTCATAGGGTGAGCTTACATATAAAGATGGCACATCTTTTCTAGGACTAACTTACTTTACCATCCCATGTTCTGGGTTTAGTGCACTCACCATCTTAAGTGGAGGAGGGCCGTTATTTAGTCAAGGGTACTTTTGTATCTACACAAATACTGCAAAACCTTCTAGACAGCTGTCAAAGTGTAAACTAGCAGAGTTGAAAGAGGTGGAGAAACATTCAGATTACATTTGAGGAGCCCTCCTTTCCTTCTGTTTACTTTTCTCTACTTGATGGTTCATCTCTGCTTGAAAGATGATATTTTTATTTTTAATGAAATGCGTCACCATTTTCCTTAAGTATATATTTAGCCTGTTATTGGAGATGGCCCTTATTCCTCTTGCTTTACCCCTATGATGAAACAGCTCAGAATGATTGCCCATGACAGTCTAGAAGAATGCCGCTCTTTTCTTGTTCATAACCCTCAATACCTTCAGACATCTGAATTCAGAAGATCCTAGGAGCCTCTGAAACTGGAGCTCAGATGGGGATATTTCTTTGTAGAGAATCCATACTTTGATGGGCCTGAGGGCATGCTTGTCCTAAAAAATCTGAGCAATTACTAATGGAGAGCAAGGTTTCTTACTTTCTCTTTCACACTCTGGCCCATCCTCAAGTATCATCAACGGATTCTAGAATTTTTTACTTACTCTGACATTCTCCTTAGAACTTCAGAAATCCTCAGGTTCTTCCAGAAATTCTCCGCTGTATTGGAGAGATGCCAGGCAATGCTGCCTGCACAGCCTGAGAGAAGATCCCTCCTGAGAGCTACCGGTCAGGTTCCTGGAACCCGTTCTGCTCTCCCAGGTCCTCTCCGCCATGCAGTGCTGGCTTAAGGCATCACCACTCTGGTAGTCACTGATCTTTTCATCGGGACACAGGGACATTTCTGAAGGACATTTAGTATTTATTCCTTAAGATTCAGGTTAGGTTTCTCTCCCCTTGAGAACTCCTTTTCTGACCCTGCTCCCAACGCTCCCTAGTCAGTATAGTGTGTCCCTGCTCTGTGCTCCATTCCACATTCATCTTTTCAACAGCTTTCTGTCGAGCACCAATTTGATGCCAGCTTCTGTTTTAGTTAATGGGATACAGCAGGGAATAAAACAGACCAAAATACCTCATGTATTGAATTCTAGTTGGGAAGAGATAGACAATAAATAAGTAAAATATATGTTGAAAATGAAGCAGAAAAATAGGGGTGAGGGTGCCAGGTAGAGAGACAGGCTCTTTTAAAAGGACTGCTCAGGGCTTCCCTGGTGGTGCAGTGGTTAAGAATCCGCTTGCCAATGCAGGGGACACGGGTTCGAGCCCTGGTCCGGGAAGATCCCACATGCCGCGGAGCAACTAAGCCCGTATGCCACAACTACTGAGCATGTGTGCCACAACTACTGAAGCCCGCATGCCTAGAGCCCATGCTTTGCCACAAGAGAAGCCACTGCAATGAGAAGCCCATGCACTGCAACAAAGAGTAGCCCCCACTCGCCACAACTAGAGAAAGCCCATGTGCAGCAATGAAGACCAAACGCAGCCAAAAAAGAAAAAAAAAGAAAAGACTGCTCAGGGAAGGCCTCATTGATGGAGTAACAGCTGAGCAGAGACTTGTAGGAGGTGAGGGAGTGACCAATGTAGTTATCTAGGAAAAGAGTGTTCCAGATGGAGGGGAAAGCAAGTGCAAAGGCCCAGAGGCAGGAGTACCCTCGGGAAATAGGAGTACCCTTGGTGTGTTCAACAGACAGGAAAGCAGAGTGGCAAAGGGAAGTGAGAGAGATGGCATCAGAGAGCTAGCAGGAGGCCAGCTCTTACAGGGCCTTGCAGGCATCATATGGAAACTGGCTTTTACTCTGAGCGAGACAGAGGATTTTGAAAAGATGAATAACACAACACAACTTATATTTTAAAAGGATCTCTCTTGGTGCTGGTTTATAATAGGCTGCAGGGAGCAAGGACAGAGGCAGAAAGAGCAGATAGGACGCGATCACAGCAATCCAGGCAAGAGACAGCAGTGACTTAGAACAGGAGGAAGTGTGGAGGGCTATGAGGTGGTTAGTTTCTTAATAAAATCTTAAGGCACTTATAAAAGGATTTAAATATCAGCTGAAATATTGATATGTGGGAGGAAAGAACCGGACTTAAGGAAGAGAGTGGTATTTCGTTTTCTACCTTTTCCTTTCCGACTTTTCTTCAAAGAAAAAAAAAAGGAATTTCTTTAGTCTGTATTCCTAAGATAAAACAAAAGCATTAAAATAATTATAATTGTACCAGTGTACATAGGGGAAATAAAAATTCATTGTGCAGCCATGTAGATCCAACCTCATCATATAGGTTCTTTACTTTCATTCATAGTAATGGACTCTGCATAAATTTTTTCCTGAATTTTTAGCTTTCTGATACAGAGGTTAAGGGATATACTTTCCTAATGAAAACGATAGTGATCA
This sequence comes from Balaenoptera borealis, assembly GCF_965194805.1. Taxonomy (NCBI): domain Eukaryota; kingdom Metazoa; phylum Chordata; class Mammalia; order Artiodactyla; family Balaenopteridae; genus Balaenoptera; species Balaenoptera borealis. Next base: position 20,279,327 of record NC_138870.1, on the reverse strand, counting down.
TAGCATTGAGAATAAGAGTTAGAGCGTATTTATAAGGCAGCTATAAGTTTCATGAGGTGAGAAGTTACATTCTTTTTTTTTTTTTAATAAATTTATTTATTTATTTATTTTTGGCTGTTGGGTCTTTGTTGCTGCGTGCGGGCTTTCTCTAGTTGCAGTGAGCGGGGGGTTACTCTTCATTGCGGTGCATGGGCTTCTCATTGCAGTGGCTTCTCTTATTGCGGAGCATGGGCGCTAGGCACGCGAGCTTCAGTAGTTGTGGCACCTGGGCTCAGTAGTTGTGGCTTGCAGGCTCCAGAGCACAGGCTCAGCAGTTGTGGCACACGGGCTTAGATGCTCCGCGGCATGTGGGATCTTCCTGAACCAGGGCTCGAACCTGTGTCCCCTGCATTGGCAGGCGGATTCTTAACCACTGTGCCACCAGGGAAGCCCAAGAAGTTACATTCTTGTGAGAAGGTTTCCTGCCCTATCTAATGAAGTGTTTAAAATTTTCTTCTTGTCTCTTCACTCATGCACTCTTCATCAAGTGTTCACTCTGTACTCCTTTTGCATCAGGCTTTGCGCAAATGGTGAGAGCAAAATCTACCTGACCCCTAACTTCACCGTATTTATGGATTTCTACCTAGGAGACAGAAACCTGTTAATTAAAGCAAAAACAAAAATAAATATAACCTCATAGCATGTGGTATAGTATCAAGTAGGTAGAGGATGTTATAAGAGCGAAAAACAGGGGGCAATTGTGCTCGTCTGGCTTAGAAAACACTTAGAATGACCACACTGAGGGCTAATTCCTGAGTTTAGTTTTGAATCTGTTGAATTTGGAGTGCCTTTGAGAATGTTGTTGGATAAATGGGTCTAAAGCTTAAAGCAAAGATCCAGGCTAGAGAAACAAATTTGTAATCACTTGGCATACGTGTGGATGTAGGTATAGAGGGAAAGGAATAGAGTCTAAAGTGAGCCTACAATATTGTGTGGCGGGAGAGAGCCATTGACGGTAACTGAGAAGGATCAGACTCAGAGGTAGGAGCAAAACAGGGAAAATGTGATGTCATAGAAGCCAAGGGAGAAAGCTCAGGATCAAGCGAAAGCGCTTGAGTATTGAATTCTGATGAAAAGTCAAGCGATGAGGACTAGAAAACACTTCAGAATTTTAAAAATTGGAAGTGACTGGTGACTTTATTAAGAATCCTGTTAGTAGAGACCAGAATTGAATGTGTTGAGGACTCGGCAGTCAGTTTGTGAGAGGCAGAAATGACAGTATTTACCAAGACACAAAAGCATACCAGAACCTCACGAAGGAATAGAGCATCTTACAGTACCTTGTCCTACTCTGAACTCTTTGGCACACACCCTCCTGTTTACAAAATATTCTCTTTCTTTTCCAAGGGCTGAAAATGTCAGAGGTAGTACCTCCTTAACATACTGCCAGGAAGAGGGATTTTTGAAACTCCAGCATTTCATACTGGATTGGACCACTGTTGTTGTGTCTTAGGCTTCATTTGCCAAAAGAAGCATAACTGTTCCTGAGGTCTAAATATCTTGTCTGATCCTACTTAAGGATGAATTGCTGGTCCTGTAGGGGCGCAGGCACATCTGTCTTCATAAGCTTAATCAGTGTCAAATCAGACTCTGAGACACACAACATTGGTCATTTCCCCCTGGGACTATAATATACTCTTAAATTTTTCATGTGCCATTTCTCCGCAGATTGCAAGACAACAGCAGCAGCTTCTGCAGCAACAACACAAAATCAATTTGCTTCAGCAACAGATCCAGGTCAGAAATCATAATTTCATACGGACTTCCAATTAAGAAATAGATTTTGTTTCTCATTTTCAGGTGACCTAACTGAAATGAGCTCCAAAATGAAAGTTAACTTTCAGCCTAATCGTGACGTGTCACCCACGTGCCATGAGAATCTCGCACCTGGTGGCTCTGTCGCGGGCCCGACTGTGTCACGGCGTTTTAGGGGAGGCGAGCTGATGGTAATTTTTATCCTACACGGAAAGGAAATCATTGTAGAGAAACGTTTCATTTTCTCTATTCTTTAATGTTTAATATGTGCCTGGAAATGTTCTTAATGGGGGAGGTGCAGGGGAACCAAAGCAGAAAGGTTTTCAGTTAGACGGCGGTGGCAGGGAGAACTTTTTACAGTAGGCTCGAGAGCCACGTGTGATCGAGGTGGAAGTGAGGGAGGGTAACGATTTGGTGTTCAAGTCGAATTTCACCCTTCATGCTGCGTGGAGAAACGAAGACTGAGGGCTCTATAATCTCCATATTTTTCTTCTGTGGAAACTTGCAATGATGAGAAGCAAAGCTGCCAGGGATAGCCTGTCTCCACCACTTGCTTGTGGTATGCGTTTTGCCAAAATTTGTTTCCCTTTCTCAAAATTCCCTTTCTGAAAGCACTCATTTCGTAGAGTATTTAGGAGGATTTAATAAAATCATGGATGGAGAGCTTTAGCGTAGTGTCAAGACACATAGTAAGTACTCAATACATACTTGCTATGACTAGCAAGAAAAGGAAACTAGTTCATGGAGCAATGACTCCAACCTTACGTGACATCATCCATCGGAAATCAACTGTTAGATTTGCAGTCAGCTTATCTGGGGAGAAATTCATCATTCTCTTGAAGCTGTATCTTGAGAATCTAATATATTTTATTAAGTGTAAATATAAATGACAGAAGCAAACATGTCAAAATTATTTCATCCTCATGTTTATCATATTTAGACTTATTTGCCAAAAAAGTTTATCCCATTTTGTCTAAGTGGGTCAGCTACACTTAATTTCTTTACTGTGGGTTGTATCGCCCAATCAAGGTTTACTCATTCTTGTTCTACCTGAGATTTTAATGAGCACAGTTTCAGTGAGACAGAGAAACAACAGTGAAATGTTCCAACCAAGACTCCATGCCTTCCTTAATTATGAACAGCACATTTCTAATGTGATATTATCTGTCTGTCCATATCTGGAGTGTGGTTATTCATTCAGTGGTTTAAAACTGTTTTTCGGGTTTCATGTTTAGCCTAAGCATGCTGCCTTTGAATGTAATTTTAGTTGATGGTACGAGGTTATCTACACTTAAAATGTTTTTGATTATTGAAAACCAAAGATAATAGAATTATTATGGCAATTTCTCATTATAAATAAGATACAATTCCATAGTGAGTGGTGTGGTCCTCTGCAAGTCACTTGGTTTCACTGTGATTTGATGAGGGTACCAATGGTTTTAAGTGTTTATAATTTTTATGAGATTGAGATAGTCTTTTGTTAAATAGAATTGCAAAAATGTATGTAAACCATACATTTTTTGGTATGTAAACAAAGAGGTATGTAAACATATGTATTATAAATATGTAGAAGGCTCAATCAGCTGTGTTTTCTGACCATATAAATTGTGCAACACCTTCAGTACTTACTTTTTTTGCAATTATTCCACAGTTATGACCACTGTGTTCATAATGTGGATTTAAAGCTCTGTCCTAATAATAAAATGTTGAAATTGGAGGATTTCTTGCTCCAGAGCATGGAGCATTACACTTTATAAGGCAGAGCATTTTTTAAATGAAGTACCTTAAACTATTCTAGAAATGACATGACTATAGAAACTGTATTCCAGCGAGCTGGAGCCAAGTTTAATAACTTGCCCAAGATCACATGACTAGTTATAGGTAGAACCAGGATCAGAAGCAAAGTTTTCTGACTGTTAGTAGAAATTTTGCTGAGTATGAGAATTTTAAAAGCTCAGAATTTCTATTTGGTCAAAATGTTACGCTGCTGGCCTCCACTAGTTCACAGGGTAGACAAAACAAAATCCAGTAGTCCCTAAAGGAAATAATGTCACAGTGACAGTAATTTGGGGGAAACATTAAAAGATGCTGAGATACTATATCTGTGTATTTGTCCTCTTTTCTAGTGTTAGTACAGATAAATGATACCGACAGAGTCAAAACCCATTAAGCTATTATTTAAAAAAAAAAAGCCTGGGAATGTTTCAGGCAAAAAATAAATACTGAGCAAGAGTGACAGTCTGAAAGGAATTAATTTTCACAGCTTCTAGTATATTCATTAACTGAAAGCATAGTTCTAAAGTATATTTTATAAATTGTTAATTTGGAGCTGTCTAACAAACACTTAATAGTTATGAAAATCACAATATATTTAAATTAGTCTATTGAGAGATATGGGAAGCACTGATGTAGTGGCATGTGTAGAAATAGAAGATTAAAAACATAGAAGAGATCCTTTTTGTTCCCCACATAAATCTTTAACCATATTTCCTTTTTAGAATTTTTTCTCTCCCTTTTCTTCTTTCTACTTCCTCCTTTTCTTTGGCAGCATAGGACAAGGAGGGAGAAGATTAAAAATCAAATCTGCTATAGTGGAAGGCAAATTAAATGTATAACAGATATTATTATGAAATGAATTTTTGTCAATACATAATCAATGCTCACATAAGAATTTACCATAGATTAAATTTTCTTTGATATCTGAAAATACATAGTATATTTTGAATTTGATCTACTTTTTTTTCTTTCTTAAATATGGAGCCTTAAGACCTTGTAGAAATAAACATACCGCTTACGTTACTCATCCTGATTGCATTTTTTAGATATTTTGTGCCATTGTTCCTTTGGACCTTAGAAAACAATGCATTCTAGTTCCTCTCTTGACATAATAGTGGACTGCAGTGTTATTAGTCCACAGTTAGGGCTACATTTAAAATTTTTCTTTCAGCTATAAATACACAAGACATTAACTTGGTTCAGATATTGGGAAAGTTATGCAATATGTTAGATGGGCTAAGCAGATTTGCGAGATGGATTAGATTGATAGGTAAGAGAGCAGAACAAATTTTCACACTTGATAGCTGTGTTAAATGACAGGAGGGTGATGTCCCCTAACATTTTCCTCATTCTTTCCTCTCTTTAAAGGAGAGGTTAATTTAGTCATCTTTATTCCATTCGAAGTATATTTCATTCAAGTTTAAACACATATGAACAAGTTTGTACATGTGTGTATGAACAAACATTCACATATTCTAATGACCCAGGTTATTTAAAATTTCTCTTGACCTGATAATTCTATTTTCTTTCAACTCCAGATGAAAAGAACGGTGGTAAGTTTTACTCTGCAGTTATTTATTGAAAGAGAAAAATGCCATAAGAATTGGCATATTAGCCAGTTTATTTAATCACTTAGGATCAATTCTTTATGAACTGTTTTTATCTCTTTAAAAAGCAACCTTGGCTCTAAAATTGCATGATTCTAATTGGGTTGAAAACTCCGTCTACATTATTTCTATATAAAGACTTTTATAGTCTTCTTCCAAGTTTATTCACATAACTCATGAGGATTAAAAGAAGAATTAAGAAAATTTTCTGTCATTCTTTACAAGATCATAAATCAGTTCATTCTACAAATAAAATCATGCATAATATCAGAAACATCCCATCTTCCCTCAAGAATTTGTCTCTTTCTTTATGAGACCTTTAATTTTAGGAACACTAAGAAGGTTTAGTCTTCCTTTTCTACTATTCAGCAATATTTTTCTTTAATGTTTTTGTTTATTGTCCTTAAAAAAAGAACACTTTTGCACTTTTACTTACTGTATCTAGCTAACTTTTAATGCACATTAATACATAAGATGAAATTTATAAATATTTCAGAGAAAAATATCCTAGATTTTTTTAGGGTAATCTTTTTTTTTCTTTTACTCTATTGCTTGTGCTATAGTGCCCATCTTCAGCAGTTTTATTTCCTGACTAATATCTTTTTTATAATAAATCAGCCTGTTTCTAATACTGTTAGATGGTTTATGTTTCCAGTAATGATCCTAGACGAGTGGTTCATCTTGACCTGATTCACTGTTAGGAAAACCTTTTAAAGTAAATGAATGAGTGACCTCTATTCAACATCCATTATGGCAACAAACTGAATGTTCCCTGAAGACTCAAGTTCTCTTTTGGTCTTGAAGCTTTGTATAGGACATGGTTTCTATAGCTTTGGGTGTGTGTTTGGGGGGGCCGGGGGAAGCATGTCCTAGTTTTACATTTCTTACCCTTTTTCAGTAATACTTAATGGAATTTAAAGTTCTTATTAGCATCTTAGAGGGTCAATCCAACAACATGCTCTAATATGAAATTGACTTAAATATTTTTAAGGGTGAATTTAAAGATATTGTACTTCTTTTCAAACGCATAATTTCATGATTCCCATACTGGAAGCTCAGTGTTTAAACTGTCATTAGAGATGCCACATCTTTGTTGCATCCCCTCTTCTGATAAACTTTTCCAACTATTGTTCATTGTGTTCTCTTGGGGGCAAAGAATTGGTATTTAATAACCCCCTGTCATTGTTTCTGATTCATAAGGTAAGCACGTACAGGACTAGTAGTAGCTTTGGGTCACTGATTCTGTCTGGAGCTAAGGATTGAGCAAAGGATAAATCTCTGTTCCTTTGTATTCTTAGTTGCGCAGTGTATATTCCATAGTATGTAGGAAAGAGCTTGATTCTTTAGGTGTTACAGGATTATATTTAACTGTATGAAACTTAAGTGTATTAAATGGTTAAACAAAAAGATAGAGAGCAGGTTCTATGGATTTAGACATACTCATGTTCAGTTTCTGCATCTTTGTACCTCATCTGCTGTGTGATCTTGAGAAAATTGCTCAGTCCTTCTGAGTTTCATTATTCCCATCTATTAAATGGGAATTATAGTACCTAAGTCACACCTGGTTAGTCTGAGGATTAAATGGCATCATCCCTGGCATGTAATGAGCACACAATGCTAAAAGTTTTTGCCTAAGTCATTCGAAAAACTTCTTTCTGTTTTTCTGATGATGGACAATTTAACGAATATTTCCATAGAGGAGAATTTCTAGGAAAAAAAAAAATATAACCTACATGGCAGTAGCCACTGAAAAGTGTAAGTTCACTCTTCCAAATTTATATGATTTTAGAACTATGGCAGATTTTTAGAAAGCCTTTATTTAGACCTGTCTCTCATTTTGACATTTGTAAAGTGAAACCAAGTAAGGTTAGAAGATTTTCCCAAGGTCACATAAGTTGTTACTTGTGGAACCATGGCTGGAGTCCAAGTTCCCCGAGTCTTGGTCATTTTTATTTCACCGATATTCTGCCATTTAAGGCTTAATGGCCCAAAGTTTTAAAATGAGTTTTCTTTCCCTGGGAACTTATTCCTACGAAGTAAAAATACATCTTGACTTATATACAGTTGAATGATTACGTTGCAGTCATGGGCTCAACCAATTTGTGATAAAGGTTTCATTTTATTGGAGCCAAAGTTCTCTGAGCTCATTAAGAGTTTTGGTAATTCTTGATAAATTATTATGCAGAAGGAAATCCATTGAAATATTGCATTGGAAACATAATAACGTTAAAGGTGAAATAATAGTACCTGACTGACCTGCTGATTTATGATTTCTTTCTCTGAGTGTGGTAAGTTGGAAGCATTTTACCCCCCTCAACAAGACCCCACACACATACATGAGCACAAAGAGATTGCAAAGTAACCTTGTCTCTTTAGGAAACTGGAAATGCCAAGAATAAACACCATATAATTAAGGTAGCCTTTCAACCTGAGAAGGAAATGCATTAACTCCTTGAGCTCCGACTAATGTTTTTCTGTACGAAATACAATACACCACCCCTGGGAGGATATAGTTCTTGACATTCAGATAGATTATTAGAGGAGAAAATATGGAGATACAGAGTAGCAGCTTTAGATATGACTTTCCTCTCTTCCTTGTACTTTCTGGAAGGAGAACTTCCTATTGGGAAGATGGGTGTCCTCTCCTAAAAGAGCAGTGATAACTGCAGGTCTGTCCTTTTACTCAGAGGGAGCCACTTTAAAATCCTTTAAGCATTGTTTTTTTTTAAAATACATCTCCTGGTGATTACCTAATGATAGAATTTCAGTCATTCATATGATTTCTGTGTCTGGACAAACCTGCTTTTGTAGATAGAGATACAGATAGATTGATACGCATATATATTTTTTAATTTGTATTGATATAACACATACCTGATGGCTAAGAGAGTACAAGAGAATAATGAAAGCAGCCATCCACAGCCCAGTCCTCTGTACTGTGCCCAATCTTTTCACTCAGAAGGAGCCTCCTTAAAATCTGTTTTTTTTTAATAGCCTTCTAGTATTTATTATACTTCTATATATCAAATATTATTATAGTGCCGTTTCTGACTTATCAACTTTAAATATCATTAACTTGGAAACTGGAAACTTAGTTCTGGTATTGCCAGCCCAGCACCCTCCCCTATACCCCTCCCTCACCTGTAATATAGTGACATAAGTCATTTAAGTTCTTCCAATAGATATTCCTAAACTTTAAATAGTTAACTTACACCTCTTTTCTCAATCAACTCTAAATAGTGTCTCTTAACACTTGCCTTGTCGGATGAGGATGACATCTCTCTTCTGTCACACACAGCTGCCAATTTCTGTTATCTGTGTGTTTACTCTAAATATATATAATACATGTGTGTATATATATATATATATATATATATGTATGTGTATATATACACATACACACATAGCTGTTGTGCTTTACCTGTTGGTTAATCCTAAAAATTGAAAATCAATAGATGATTTTATGTTAAAATATAAGTCTATATATTTTTTCTGCATAGTCTAAATAAGGTGCTCCTTATTTCATTTCTGTGTAGCTTTGAGCTTTCCAACTGCCTTTTCATTAGTCTTTCTTCCTCATGTTATTTGCCTTAGTATCTCCGTAAATTCTCAAGAATAAACCAGATCTCCACAATCCGACCTTCCTTGATACCTGCTCCCTAAGTCCTCTGTTCTCCTGCTTTCATTTGGTTTAGTTAGTCCTGCTGACATTCTAGGATGTCGCTTTATGGTTCTCCAGGGTCAAGAGAATCACTATTTCCTATACTGTCCTCCTTGCTTTATCTCCTTGTTTTGCTCCAGAATCACATAAAGAAACTTCCTAGAAAAAAAAGGAGGGGCAGGGGTCTGCATAGGATATAAAGTTTCTGGGATAAAAAGTTCTAAATGTATGCATGTATAATAATGCTCCATTTTACACCTCTACTTGATTGATAATTTGGCTGCAAATAAAATTGTAAGTTGGAAGTCATTTCCCTTATATTTCAAATCTATCGATTCATCATCTTCTAGCCTCTGTGAGAAATATGATGTTGATCTGATGTTTTTGTTGGTGTGACCAATATTTTTCCTTTCTTAAGGCTTTTAGTATCTTCTGTTTACTGTGACATTTCACAATAAATGAAAAATATCAGCATATATTCTGATATTTTTTTATTCATTATTTTGTAAACACCATGAATCTTTTGTTCTAAAGTTATGATCTTTTGCTCTGGAAAATTATCTTGTCTTTTTTTTTCTTGACCATTTTATCCTTTATTTTTCAGTTCTTTCTTGATGTCCTATTAGGCAGACATTGTATTTTCTGGGTTAGTAACTATGTTTCTTTTTTTTTTTTTTAATTGTATTTATTTATTTATTTATTTATTTATTTATTTATGGCTGTGTTGGGTCTTCGTTTCTGTGCGAGGGCTTTCTCTAGTTGCGGCAAGTGGGGGCCACTCTTCATTGCGGTGCGCGGGCCTCTCATTATTGCGGCCTCTCTTGTTGCGGAGCACAGGCTCCAGACGCGCAGGCTCAGTAATTGTGGCTCACGGGCCTAGTTGCTCCGCGGCATGTGGGATCTTCCCAGACCAGGGCTCGAACCCGTGTCCCCTGCATTGGCAGGCAGGTTCTCAACCACTGCGCCACCAGGGAAGCCCTGTAACTATGTTTTTTAATGTTCATATTTTTTGTTTCTGTTTCTTGGTTCTTATTTTTAGGGGATTGCCTAAACGTTTATCTCCTAAATTTTTTAATTGGATCTTTGAGAAATTACCTTTTTAATTTCCATGAGCAACTTCTTTTCTCTAATTCTTTTTTCAGGTTATCCTATTGTTTAATGGATCATTTCTCCTTGAATATCTCAGGGTATACAAGTTTGAGGGTGTTACCAAAAAAATTAAATTCTCACTTCCTTAAATTATCTTTTCTCTCATTTTCACCTCCTTGTTTATATTGATGTTACTCTTTCAGCTTGAAGTTCTACTGGAATTAGAAAATGATTGGTTACCAATCCAAATTTAAGAATGAGATAAGAACAAGTAGACTGGGAGCTCTGACTATGAATGAGACTTATCAACAGGTGGGCACTGCTTTAGCGAGAACAGGAAGCTGGCCATACATAACATGAATCCTATATATGGGTACAGGAAGGTCTTTGTTCTGGGATTCCAATGATCATGTGCTAGCTATCAGTAAGTTTCCTTAGACTATTCGGTTTCTGTTGAAGTGGGTGTGATGTAGCTGGGGGAGAGGACGAGAGCCACTTTCAAATAATACTACTGTTTTCAACCCAGGTCTTAAACTCCTGTTCTCTCTCATATCTAGTATTTCAAGTCCTAAGACTTTCTGGTGATTCTGAGTAAAAATTAAGCCCTGTTTTCACTTAACCCTCTGCGTGTATACTCTAGTCTGTTTCACCCACTTTCATCAGCTAACACTCTACAATTTCATCTTCCAAAACTTTGGTCATATTTCTTGTCTGTGCATGCCTTTTATTCTTAATTATCTTATGTGACATAGGTTTATAAATTATTTGTTTTTATTGTTTTAATGATGTCTCCGGAAAGAACTGAGATATATGCACATGGTCAGTCTATCTTGGAAATGTAAATCAGAACATCATTTAAAAAAATTCTTTCTTTTTAAATAGGAGAAAATATTCAGAACAGTAGACAGTATCTGGGAACAAAGGAGTCCTCATAAAAATGATGAAAGGTGAAGGTGAAGCTTGAGGCTCCAAAACCAAAATATGCTGTTCTAAGATCTGTATAACATAGAATATATTTTTTAGTTTCTCTGGTGGGAACATAGTGGGGACAAGGGACATAGATATGGAGAATTTCAGCATCATTTCCCCCTTTTTGTTAAATTTGTCAAACAGTATGAGTTTATATATAATTTTAGACAATGACCTTGATATTTTAAACTTTTTAATATCATTATTGAGACCCTAGTTGAAATAACAGCTATAATTGATGAGTCTATTGAAGTGATGTTGACAACAGTTTTTGGAAGTTGTAATCCTGGTTCTCTAATTCATTCATCCTGACTTGGGCTCCTCACTAAAGACATAAACAATGCATTTCATGGAAGGAGGTCATTTTCTTTTCCTCATTTTTTTATGTGGATTCTCAGTCTTTCATGTTGTTTTCCTTTTTCTGTCATCCCATTTCTGTGCCGTTTCTGTGTTTTTTCTTTCTCCAATCTTTGCAGTATGATTTTTGAAGTGAATCCTGGTTTCATTTAATCCTGTGTGGCCATTATGGAATCACCGAGACTGGCCCGGAAAGCAGACTGAGAGCAGCATTTCCAATGACTTTGCCACCTTTACCAAACGTCATTACCTGTGGAAAAAGTTGAACACTGTTCTTCACTGAGGCTCCACAGTTCATATCTTACCAGTTAACAAAGCAGAATCCATCAGTGCTTAGATGAAACCTGGGAGTGTAATTATCAAATAGTGGGAAACAAAACAAAGCAAGTTATCAATAACAGGTTTGGAGAATATAGGTCAAAAGTCAATATGTTGGCCTAAAATGAACTTCTTTTATTTCACCTTAATTTATACAGTTAGTGTGGTAAATAAATGTGGTAACAGGAAGTGCTCACAGAGTCTTTAGAAAGAATTTCTATCTCCTATCTTTGAAGAGAGTTGACAAATAGGTAGAAAATTAGATGCTGGTGAAATTAACAGTGTTAACATAAAATGAATTAATTCTACAAAGAGTAATTATATCATGAGTCAAGACATACATTCCAGACATCCCTAGCACATGGCAAATTTCCTTCGAAGAGCTCTCTAGCCAGAGTACTAATTTCTACTCAAGAATTGGTAAATTTTTATGTAATTTACAGGCAACGAGAAACTGATTGACTTTTTACTCTGTGTGTGCATGTTTATTTGGCTCTTTTCTTCAGAAAAGAAAGATTAACAGTTAAAAAAAATGAGAAAGGAGAGATAAATAGAACACAAGATACATTTGTGATACCGGAATGGTCCCCCGTTTTCCCTTGAAGGAGAAACAGAAGGAAAACTGAAGTTGTTTCTTTTTCAGTGAATATTCTAGAAGTGCTTAATTCTCAGTCTTTATTATACTGGAGCTCACAGCAGCATTTAATAAAGTTGACCACTCCCACTTTCTTGTAACACTCTTTGGTTGGCCTCCAAAAGACCACAGTCTGCTTTTCTTCCCCATTCTCAGTCTCATTTGGTAGGTTCTTTCCTGTCCTTAAAAGGGTAACTTGCGTTTATTTTCCATCCTCTGGTGTCTTTATCTCCACTTATTTCCTAAATGATCCCATCTAAAGTCTTTGCATACCATCCTATAGATAATACTCCAAAATTTATCTTGAGAGCCTCTGTCTCTCACCTGGACCTCAGAGTCTAATACCCAGCTGTCTACTCAGCCTGTTTAAATTGATAACTAATATGCACCTCAAATTTCACATTTCCCAAACAGAACCTTTAATCATCTCCCCCAAACTCATTCTTTCCTGATTTATCCATCTGTGAATATGATACCACTTGCCTGTTTGCTGTTGCCAAAGACCTAGGAGCTGTCTTTGTATCCTCTCACTCTCTTATGTCTCACAACTAATCCATCGGAATTGGCTTTTATCCTCAAAGTCTGTCAACTGAGCAACTTCTCCCATGATCACTCTAGTCTACGTCACCATCACTTCTCACCTAGCCTGCTGTTGTAGGCTCCCTAACCAAGTGGGTCATCCTAATTCCTCTGTTGACCTGCTAACTAGGTTTGTCACGTAGCTGCTAGAGTAATCTTTTAAATTTAATTGTGCTGTAACCATGCTCAAAATCATGTCATTTAAAATGAATTCACTCTTCTTACCTTAGTTTGTTGGGCTATACTTGATTGCACCAACCTCTGACTTTCTCCCTCATTCCTTCCACGCTAGAAACCCATCCTTCCTGGTTGCAAAGAATATGCCGACAATGTTCTAGCATCAGAGCATTTGTACTTGTCATTCTTGTGGCCCGGAATGCTTCCTTCACCTCATCACATACCTCAGAGCCTCACTTCAGCCAGCCATCTCTTCCAGTGCCGTCCTCCTCAGGGAGACTGTCTCTTGAGAGCCGGAGGAGCTCCTGCCTCCTCCAGCTGCCTCTGACCTCTTTTCCTGCAGACTTGTCTTACAGCACTATCACCCCTTATATTTATTTGGTTCTTGCTGTACCCTTGAGACCACAAATGCACACCTAGCAACAAGTCTGTGGGGGTCAAGGATTTTATCTGTCTTGATCACTGCTGTATCCAAAGAACCTGTAAATGTTCTTGACATATAATGAGAACTCAGAAATATTTACTCAATGTATGACTGTATGAATGAAGTGAGGGCGCATTATCCAGTGTGTAGTGTATGTAAAAATAAGTAAGACAGTAATTTTCTCAAGAGATTAAAATAGATGCTATGGGAGCCATCAAAAATAGATAACCAACATTCCCTAGTGCTGTATGTGATTTGTAAAATCATTTTGTACCTTGTACTATACTAGTAAGAAGAAGCAGCCTATTGCTTATTAAGTGGTTCACACTTTGTAGAAGTCATTTCTTATGATTATCACAAGAATTCAGATAGGTTATGGCGTTATCTCAATCTTGTAGGGAGTGGAAATGAGGATGAGTGTGTGTGTGTGTGATTCTGAGATCCTGACAGTTGACTACTATGTAGACTAAAAGGTGCCTTCTTCCTCTCTCTCCTTATTAGCGTAGGAATGAGTGATTTAATTCAGATAATCCCTAGAAAATAAAAGTAGTTGATCTTATCAAACTGAGTTAAACCTGTTAAACTAGCAAATGTGGCAGGATTTTTTTTTAAGTAATTTAGTTTTGCTTTCTACAGTAAGCCAGGTAAGAAGGTGCCCTTTATAACTGGAGGAAAGAAATATTTATAAATGGAGGAAAGATATGTTTCACATAGGCAAATATTGCATATAACCAAATCTTCACTTATGAATGCCAGAAAAGATAGGGTGCCATATTTATAAAAGATAAATATCTTTTAAAACTATTTTATGTTGACAATTTTTTTAGACCTAAAAAGGAAATTAGAAGAGGTGATCTAATGAACTTTCATAGCATACACATATGTTTAACTATAAAAGAGGTAAGCTAATGAGCTAATTTTGATATCATACCCATATATTTAATTTGAGATTTCTATTAATATATCTATATATATACACAGGTGTCTGTACATACATTTTTTGAATCATTATCTTCCCTTCATTTCTTCTATTTAGTGCCAAAATAGGTATTAAAATTTTTTCTTCTCCCATAACCACCATCTAATTCTAAATACCTTTCTAACTCTTTCTCTCTCTGTATTCCTTTTCACAACTTTGCCAGTACATGTATCCATACCTGCTGCTTGACCATCTGATGTAGCCACTAGTTATTTCCTTTACTACTTTTATTTTATTTTCTCTCCCCCAAAGTTCCTTTCTCTGGCTAACTTTTCTCCTCTTTCTTCTCATTATTGAATTGGATTTTGTGTTTCCATTGAATAAAAATTTGTTCACAAATAAACCAAGTGAGTCTAAAAGAGTGTTTTGTTTTAATTTTTAAAGTAAATTATTTGATTTACTGCAGGGTGATTCAAGAGGGAGAGAGCACAAGAAAGCATGTAAACAGGCTCAAACAGAGGTTCCACAGGGTGTTAGTATCCTATATTATTTCAGTCTTTTCATGATAGAGGGTGTGTTGTCATGAGCACCCATGTCAAGCAGCCAGAAAAAGAGGAGGAATGGCTGCCTTAAAGTAAATCAAGAGATAACAATAAAATTTTTCTGTTGCCTGGTGGAGGTGTTTAGGATGTGTTTTCTTTATATCTTCATCCACCCTAATTGAGAATGCTTTAAAATTGAATGACTAGCAGTCAAAACGTGTTTGCTTCAAGCTGAGAAGAAAAATGCTGGTGTCTCCGCTTCCAAACTGATTGCACTTTGTACACAACTGACAGCTACAGTCACTTTGAGTGACTGATAAGTGGGAAGCTTTGCCACTTATCAAGGAATGCAGGCTGAAAAGAAAAGGCTGGAGTCGTTTAGATGCTTTGGCATGTTCAAAATAACATCTTACATCAGTCAGACTCAGAAGCACTAAAAGACATTTAAAGTGAAGTAATGTATATAGAAATGTGGTATATGAGTATATGTATATGGAGAGAGACAAAAATGATTCAACAAGCAAATAGCTGCAAAGAGGTGAAAGAGAAAGCACTGTAGTTAGGGGTCGATATTTGTGAAGTGAATCAATGGTTAAATAATTTACACACATTTGGTAAAAATTTACCTTTAGTTTGAAACAAACAAATTTAAAAGTACCTAACTATAGATCTCCACCATTATTTACATAAGCAACTAGCTTTTGACCAAATGGATGCCTTGAAGCACCTGAATAATAAAAATGTCATCCACTTATATAGACAGTAATTTTTACCCTGGGGAAGAATCCCAATTCTCATTCCCCCTCTTCTCTTCTTGTGTAAGTAATTTTTTAAATATACATTTAAAATGTTCTGTTATATCTAACTTAGCATGATTATGTAATAAAATAGAATCAGGACATGTTCTAATTTTAAACATAATTTTGAGACTATGTTGTTAATGAAAGAATATACAGATTCACTAGACTGTAATTTCCACAGATAGGAATTTCTGAAAATTACAATTTTTTTATACTCGATTATTAGGATTATATATACAGTGCATGTATATCCTACTCTAAATTTTCTAGGACATTCATATTCCAAATATTTTCTCTGTCTATTCACATGAGTTATTCATTCTTTTATACTCTTTGGATCCCTAATAAGAGATGCAGTATACCTCAGTGATTTTAACCCTTTTGCTAACACCATTCTGTCTATTTAAATAACTTGTTTCAGTTTGAAAACCCATAAATACACTAGTTTTTGTCAGGCCATGTGTCCCAATTTTAGGTTTGGGGATAAAGTCACAATAACCATAGCCATGGTTAATTTTTCAAACTTCCTTGCCTTGAGCCTGTGTCTTGGAAGACTAAATTTAATGTATAGTCTCTTGATTATTTAAGGTACAGCCAACTGCATGCTTGAGGGGTATAATTATGAAACCTGAAAATTATTTCACTCTTCTCAATTGCTCTAGGACTGAAGACTACTAACGTTTACATCATTGTAAAAATTTGGGGGTATGTTTGAAGATAATTATTTGAGTGAGCAGGAAGAAGAATGTGCTGGGACATTATGGCCTTCAGACCAGTCTGTGAACTGCTACAAGTCCTTGAAGAGATAAGGGGCTTGCTAAACCCATTTCAATTCAGCTGACATTCTTTTTCACTGCAAGAATTTCTTGATGAAGGAAGAAAATTGGTGGTTTATATCCTAGTACAAGCTCCTGACCTCACAAACCAACACCTTGAGTAGTACTGAATTAGAACTCTTTGATCAATAAAATATTAATATAGACAAATAGTCTTTAGAGATAACTTAATCCAACTTTTTCTTCTTCAGTAGATGGAGAAAGTATGGTCCAGAAATGATAAGGGCTATACCTAAGTCCCATGGTAATTAGGTGTAGACCCTGATCTCTTAGTCCTGATTAATCATATTAAATAACCAAGATCTGAAGCATTGCTGAGCACAAAATGAGCAGCAGTCCTGCAGAGCCCATAAAATTGTGTTTATTGCTTTATCTGGAATTTGAAACAGATATTAAATCTTTTGCTAAGGAAATTTGGAACAATATTTGAATGGTTCCATGAAAATTGTAAATGACTCATCACGTAGGAGAGAACAATTAGAAAATGTTCATCAAATTCTGATTCACTAAAGTTATCAGTATATCATTTTGGAAGGCATGCAAAACTTTTTTAACATATATTTCATTGGCTCATGATGGTTTCTATGTTTTCTAAAAATGATCATTTTTACGGTGAGCTAGTGTCTCTGCTTGATCCATTTTGGATCAAAATTTATAACATTGTATCTTCAGAGTTTATAAACTAAAGAAAGGAAAAAATGATGTTCTAGTATGAACATAATGTCTGAATGCTTCTCTGAGAAAAATGTTCCTTTGATAAACAGCAGCTGAGGCTCTTTCAAAGTAAAACTGAAATATTTTAAAGGACCTCTTTGATTTCTAGATACGTTTTTAAAACCTACATTAGGGAATGAATATTTTGGCACTGGAAAATATTTTCCCATTATGCAATTGATTTTTCTTTTTCTCCCACTGTAAAATGATGCCCATTCCCCAGCCTCCCCATTTAGCGTATTTGATATACTTCTATCACTTATTGAAAGCTTTATCTTTCAGTCTCCTATAGTTTTAAAAAATCCTCTTTCTTTTTTGTTCTGTAACAGCTGCTTCATTCATGTAAGGAAATAGGAAAGAAGATCTTTCTCTAAAATCTTTATCCCTTGAGACATTGAGTGAAGTCTCTTTTGTGATTAAAAAAGGCTACTGCTCTTAAATGTGTTACAAGCACAATCTTGACGTGTACAAATACTTCCATCAACACATCATTACTTTAAACTGTCTTCTCTTTAACCTGTCTTCTACTACCTTATATCTTTTTTTTTTCTTTTCTGGGCTGTCTCTTACCCAATTGCTTTCTCCTTAGTTATTCTCCTGCTTGTGACACAGACTCATTCCTACACAACAGATCATCTCAGTGAGAATTTAGGAGAAAGAACACAATGCAGAAAGAAGTACCCATCAGATGTTATTTTGTAAATACATACTTAAAAAAATTAGTATCCCAGTAGCATGAAAATGCTAATAATTCATATAGTTGTAGGCGAGTTTAGATATCTTGTGAATCTCACTTCTCACAATGGTATCATTATATATTTTATTTCTCTTATGTGGCCACTGTAAGATATAATGTTAATACATGTAAACAAAATCCCACCTTGAGTAATGTAACAATGAGGTTTTCATCCATCTCTGTGCTCATCCATGTCATGACACAGTTCAAGTATCTGATGATTTTCTTCTTGCATACAGTCATAATCATAGAAATAACATGAGGGTCTATTGTAGGAAAAAAGTGAATGATGAAGCCAATCAATGGACATTCTTTGGTTATTGCTAAATTAAAGGAAATCATGATCACAGTGTTTATAAAATATATTAATGAAGTTCTCAAATACATGCATGCTATTCCTTTACCCACTTTGCAAGGATTATTAATTATTAATGGCTTCTTATGCTAAGATATGATAGTATTTTCATTGTGCCTTCTTTATCTGACGAAATCCTCAGAACTTCATGTTTCATTTAGAATGGGAGAGAGGTACTCTTCTGTAAACTTTTTAGTACCATATTCAGAGCCACGTGGAATTAATCTCCTTTAGCCCATCTCCTCCATATATCTTTATTTAAAGGCATTTTTTTGCATCCTTCTTTTACTTTTTCTTTTTTTTTTTATCATTTGCTTGATTTTCTTCATTTTGAGACTTGATCAGGGAAAACAGAACAGAAGTATGGGAAAAAAATCCTCAAATTAACCCTAAGTTTGATGTTTTATGAGTTTTTTGATACAGACTAATATGCAATGGCATAATACCTGAAAAATGGAGACAGGAAGACTTAGAAAATTCAAAATTATCTGAGTTTTCACAGGAAAAGATGAAAGGATTAAATGTTGTTTCTGAAAACATTATATTTTGCAACCATCCCAGTTCAATTTAGATCAACCTTCTGTCATCTAATTCTGACAAGTCCCTGAAATTATGGACCCTAAGACATTGAACCTGCTTGTCCAATCTCTTCTTCTGGTTATAAAGATTATTATAGGAGTTTTACAGCCTCAGAATGAAACTGAAATGCCTACATGAAGGAATAATTTTTGATTTTTAATGTATTTTCACTGTGAGTATTCTAGAAAGCTCAAGGAATGTGTCTATCCCAGAATAATTACCCCAGTTCTTTTTTTTTTAACTCCCTCTAATTACTGACTTCTACTATTAGATTAGTATCAAAAAGTGATAATATACTAAAAATTTCATATTTTTTCTGTTTGAAATCTCTATCCCATAAACACACATTTATAGCTTGGTTCCTTTTATTGATTCCTTTGCATAAACATTAAAAAAATTAACTATCTTGAATTGGAAGTGTCTTTCATTTTTAAATGTTTTAAGAATGCTAATGACATGTTTGTTCAATTTTAGTCTTTTCCTTTAGTAACAACCATTCAGACAATAGGACAAACATTATAATTTACTTATTGGAATCACAAAGGAAAAACTCATCAAGGAAAGATGTGCAAAGTTAAGTAGACATCTTCCCCCAGTGCCATTGATTGTTCAGATAACTTGAAAATAGTTATGAGCCTTTTCTCCTTATGATACTGCTTTAACTTATAGGAGAAACAGAAAATAACCTCAGGATGTGCTGCAGTTATTTCATTACTACTTGTCCCTTCTTTCCACCTTGACCACTTTTATGTTTTATTCCATTCTGGCTGTGTTAAGCTATACTAAATGTCAGTGGGATATCTGCCCACATCATCTGTTGTTATGATCTGATCTTGCTCATAGGGACTCATTCATTGAGGCTCTCTTTTTACAATCCTGCATACCCATAATTCTCTCCTTATGTAGTCCCGAGCTGGTCTTAATAAACATGATGGTGAGAAATGCTACAGGCCTCTTTTCTTTTCACTATTTAATTGCTTTCTAAAAGGAAAACAGGAGTAATTAAGTAAGGATACAAGTGCTTGTCATTGGTGGGTAGTTACTGAGGCAAAAGGAAGAAAATCAAGGTTGAAGATGGATTAAAAATTATGAAATACAGATTATATTTTCTAAATATTTTAATGCATACTTTATAATTCATTATAATGTATGAAACTAGCACAACTGGATTTTTTTTGGCCTTTTAAAGTCTAGTTAGAGTGTTTATATATGTCTTTATGCAAAGTATAAGGGACCTGAAAGTACTATCAATTAGGTAGGGATCAAATATCCCAGATACTGTGCTCAACTATAATGAAGATATTTTTATCTTCTTTGAAACAATGCTCACACATTACTAAGATTTTCAAAATCCTGTGGGAAAAAGCCAATAATATAATTTCATTTACTATAAGAGTATACTGAGACAGTAATTTTAGCTATTTCAAATCTTGAAGGGCCAAAGTAAATTAGGGATAAGAAACATGAAGAAAAAAGCAATAGAAAATCCAGAGGCCTTGGAAAAGCAAAGAATAGGAGTGCAGAGGCGTTTCTTTGAACGTGAGGATGCTGGTCCTATATTTAAAGAAGGGGGGACCTTGAGAGATCATAAGAGAACAGCCTGGAGGAAGAACAGTGGTCTTTTCCTTGAAAGGCTATGTGGGCTGTACCTAGACCATAGGATTTAAAAACTGGAGACTTTACTATTTTCTCGTTGTATGACTTTGGACAGTCATTGATTTTCAGCTTCATCTGTAGGTTCGAAATTTTAGTACCTCTCACATGATAATTGAGATAAAACAATCAAATACCGTGAGTGTGCCTTAAAATTTGTAGAGCACTGGAGCAAATGTTTTTGTTGGTGGTAATCTATCTTCCCTTCCTCTGCTTCATATCATTACTCTGAACTTGAAATTTAAGTAATCAGCATCTCAGAAGGGTTTTTGTTTGTTTCTTGTTTGGTCCTCCCCACCCCCAGATGGAGCAGAGCAAGAGAGAAAAAGCAGGAGGATTAGGGATTTTCCCTTCAATTGATATAATTAGCTTTAATTCATTAAAATACATAGTAGTATATATATTAATATAGTATCCAAACCAGTTTGCTTGATCACAACCCCATCTCCCAATGTTATCCCTTACACCACAGTTCATTATCATACATATAAAATAATAAGCATGTCTGCCTCTTTTCCAGAACAATGGACAAGAGAGTTATCTGACAAAACCATTAATGATTCCAAGGATCTTTTTTTCTTTTCCTTTATTAATAATAGTGAATGCTAGCTTTCAGTATTTTTATTGATTTACATCTCTGAATTAACTTTGTCCTTTATCAAATCGAATTCAGGTATCAGCCTACTTTCTAAATTTTTAAATTAATTAATTTGTATGTAAGCATACTAAATCGCATGATTTATCAAAATTTAACTTTAGTTTCACAGTGGGTCACAATATCTTCTGAATGTTACAGAGCTTAAGGTTCCTCCATAACTTTGGATTCAAAATTTTGGTAAACTTGCAAATACTAGTATCAGCTGCATGAAGAATTTAAATCAGTTTTTAGTTATGGAAGTTTATCAAGTCTCTGGAGACCAGGAAATATTTAAGCTAAGTTCAGATTTCATAAGAAGTATCACTAAAGATAATCACGTTTGCATGATAGATAGTGGGATGAAAGTTCTTTAATTGTTAGCTGTTCTTGGAGACCGAGCATTTCTTTGGAGAAATGACTAGTCAGTCTTTCCACTTAACATCATTTATTGGACTCTGTGCTAAGTAGCTGCATGTCTTACCACTGATATTTCTGTATGAAATTCATTCTTTAGAAGGACCATATGGGAGCAGTTGATTGCTTCATCACAACTGGCACTTGCCTCCAGCTGTGTCCAATAACGGGGCATAGCTGGAGGCAAGTGCCAGTTGTGGATCACTACTAATGTTGTTATTGGTCATAAAAATTAGGTACTTAGAGTAATAATGGGATCTCTGTAGAGTAGAAATAAGAATATAATTTCTGTCTGACCTTTTAAATGTTATTAAACTATCATATAATATAATATTAAGTGCAAGTTATAACTTTTATTTCATCTTAAATATTAAGTGTCTGAATTTGTTAGAGTCTACTACATCCTGTGTCACTAATAAGATGGTAGGAAATGAAGAGACTCAAACTTAGTTATAAATCACAAAAAAACTACTTTACCAGTGCCATCATGGGTTGCTTTTTTTAAAAAAATTGAAAACCCTATGCTTCTCAAAGAGACAGTTATCAATTGCAAATAATTCCATGAAATTCCACTGTATATTAATTTTTGACATACAATTAATATAGATTTCTCCCTACTGATATACTCATAGATATTTGATCAGAATTTTATTAATAAATGTTTGTATTAAAAAATGAACTTTAAAATTTGAGTGAAGCATTTAAAGAATACTTACATTGATTATCTCTTGAAAAGCAATTTTTTTGAATATAGACCATTTCTCACTATATTTTTTGCATTTGGATTTTTATATATATTAAATTATCTCAAAGCCAGACATACTTATATAGAAAATTATATACAGGTGAAGCCATACTGTTAAAAATTAGTTTTAAGTATTTCTAACTTCACTGGTAACTTATGGTATAAAATAAGGCTGAACAAATATATCAACCAATATATTTTGTTAGGTGAATGGTACTAGTCATAAAACAAAATATGTACTATTCATTCCAAATAATTGAAATACAGAGAGAGAGAGTGAGAGAGAGAGAATGTGTCCCTAATGCTGTTAGTGGAACTTGAAACCTAGAGAAGGACCACATAACGCCACAGCTTTCATGATCAGATAATACTGAAAGAGCTAACATCCTAGAAATCCTCTAGGGCTGAATTAATAATGTTAGACTCTCGATATCATACACATCTGCAAGAAATTCTGCATACTTCAGTACTGTATTTTAAGGAAGTAAAATTTTCATTCACTAATTTTAGAACTGCTGTTGTGTTAGTGTCATAGGCCTGCCATAACGAGTTCCCACAAACCTGGTGATTTATAGCAATAGAAATTTATTCTCTTATAGTTCTGGAGGCCAGAGTCTGATATTAAGGTGTTGGCAGTGGTGGTTCCTTCTGCAGGTTCTGAGGGAGAGTCTGTATCACGTCTCTCCCCTAGCTTCTGCTGGCTGCCCAGTATCCTTGGGGTTCCTTGGCTTGTAGGTGCATCACTCCAGTCTCTGCCCCCACCTTCACATCTTCTTCTCCCCTGTGTCTCTGTGTGTCTCACATATCCCTCTGCATTCTTTTATAAGAACACGAGTGTTTGGGTTTAAGGCCCAGCCTGAATCCAGGATGATCTCATCTCTAGATTCTTAATTTAATAACATCTACAAAGACCCTAATTCCGAATAAAGCCACATTCACAAGTACCAAGGGTTAGGAGTTGGACACATCTTTTTGAGGGACCCAGTTCAACTTAGTACAGCTTTAAGATTGTTTATACATTGTGCTATAATGATTTTGACTATTAGATACCTTGTTTCTTTGAGAAAGTGATGAGTATTGAAAAGAATGAGTACATGACTGCCAGGAACACTGTCAATACATAAAACGGCTTTACCATTCCAGATATATTTACATTGTAACTTTTGGTCAGACTGCATAGTTGTTTTTCAGTGTGGCTGGAATTTGTAAAGACACAGTATTATTATTGAGTGATATAGACGGTAGCACTCTGAAGTTAGCTTCAGGGGACTTTGTTTAAATCTTGGTTCCGTCACTTAGTAGCTGCATAAACTTAGAAAGCTGTTTAATCTTTTCAAGTTCCAGTTTATTCATCCGTAAATTCATGTGCACAAGTTCGTAATTAATGATGGTTATTGTAATCATATGTTTCCTCCAGGTGGACTCTGGCTGCTTGGTTTGTCCTGAGGTTACAATCAGTAGACGTCTCTTACAGCTCGACTGCTGAGCATGTGGACGTAGCCTAAGGGTCATTTGTACCTAATCCATGTTTGTTCAGCTGATGAAATCGGTACAGATTGCCTTCATGATTAAGAAATTTTAAAATACCAGTTTTACATATTTTTTTCTGTATTCTTATCATCATACACTAGACTCCTGAGCGTCTGGAAAGAGAATTATGTATCACTTTGGGCTGTGTCTAATATGATGCCAATATACTTGATGAAATCAGTCAGATTTTTAAAGAAACGATTGTGATTGACTAAGTTTTTATTAACAGTGGTGCCTGGTGTATTGGCATTGTTCTGACATGGTTATATCATAGGAGAGGTATGGGGAAAATAGCAAGGACTCATTAGTCAGATAGAACAAAGTTTAAGTGACCGCTTTGCTTGTCACTAGTGGTGTGACCTGAGCAATTCACTCCCTCTCCTCATGTCTAAAATACAAGTGATATATCTTTGTTTCAGTTTTTTTATAATTATTATAAATAAATTAAAGCACCAACTTAGTTAGTGCCCAGCTAACAAAGGTACTTGATAAATGGTAGTTAAAAAGAAAATATTATTAGTGTCTGTATGGTGAAGATGATGATGATGATGATGAAGAAATAGAATTTCCAGTGAAGTGATTTGTTTTATTTCATTTTGAAGTAAGAGCCAGGATTTGTCATATTGTGTTAGGACAATTACTTATCAATATAATATTTTAAAGCCTTCTAGGTCTGCTCTTCGATTGCAATTACTTCAGGTTCCTATTAACATTTTTCTGTTTAGTTTTGTTGACCTATAGCTAATATTCCATCTTATGATAGGCTGTATCAAGTTGATCAGCATATATTTTCATAAAATGCATGTATGCACAGAAATATATATAATACATCAGAGGATACAGAAATATGCTTTTAATCTCAAATTTATTAGTAAAACAATATATTTTTGCCTCAAAGATCTACAACAGATGTGTGCCAACTTTGTTGATTTGTTATACATACATATTCAAATGCACAATTGTTTTCTTTGTATAGACACACACACACACTTTGTTGCCTATATTTTAAAGTTTGACAAATATCATATCAAAAACAAGACACAAGAAGTGTTTGTTAATTGATGGTGCTAAGTTAAAATTGTATAAAGACTATCCAACTGTATTGTGTGATATGCATTCTCTTATTAGTTTATTTTCTATTTGGGAGGTATAAGTCTTTATCAAGGAACAGAATTTTCTTAAAGTGACACATGATGATATGTCACAGTTTTAAAGTAAACATAACAAAAAGGCAAAATAGAAATAGGCTCTCTTTGAAAGTAAAGTACCTCTTTTGTTTTTGTTCTAAGAATAGTACATTTATACTTAAAAGAAGATAGAACTACACACTTTGTACATTTCTAATTTTAAAGACTCCCTGAACTGGTGGATCTATATTGAAAATAATGTTTTTAATAGCATATGATGCACTGAAAATATCTCAGGCAGAATTCTGTACCACATATAAGAAACTGTTTGTCTAAGCCAATAAAGGACTCTTTTTTTTCCTCCACGTATGAGTGTGTGTATGTGAGAGACACAGAGAGAGACAGAGAGAGAGAGAGAGAGAGAGAGAGAGAAAATGTGTAACTTCTTATCCTGTAATAAAACCAGGTATTTCTTGAGCAAGTCGCTTTGTCCATCAAAAATATCATAGAAATTAATACTTTTCAGAAAAGTAGGTCTTTCTATTACCAAAATTACAGGAGAAAGACCTAAAACTTTCCATCCTTTCTTCACTTCAGACTGTTGAAATACTGGACTACTCAGAAGTTCAATTTAAAATTCATTAGTAATAATAACAATATAATTAATATTTTGCTGTAATAAAATTTCCAAAACTCATCCAATTTCCCATGTCAGTCTTACATCTAAAATATTGCTATGATTATATTGATACTCTGGGGATTTAGTATTCCCCATACCGATTTAGTTATTTCCCTTATATAGGTCACAAACATGCACAGAAACACAGACACTTACATTCCACAACTTCTAAACCAGTATCATTACATTAGGAGTCCTGTTTAAATTCGTGACGTAGGAATGATTTCCTTGTTCCCTAACTCCTAGACTGTCTATATTTACTTTCACGGGAATAGAATTAAAGTTGCTTTCTTAGGATTTTGATCTTTATTAGGGTACTTATTAGTACATCTGAACCATAAGAATACTGCCATTTTAATACATCTTTCATTTTCTTTTTTGTAAAACCTGAAGAGTCTGGATGCACTAGAGGATTCTTCTGTAATTGGGCTTCCAGTAGGAGTTCTGAACCTATTTTTTAAATTCCTAACCTCATACTCTTTGGGAAATAGTTCTGGACTTAACAAGGAAATGATTCTTAGTCTTAGTCAATGCAGACAGGCTTCCGGCTCTATGAAATGATTTCCATGATGATGGTATATGTTGAAATGGAATGTGATGTATATGATGGACAAGCCATGTATTAACATTCTGTCACTGAAACATCAGTCATGGAGATTATATGAAGAAGTTCTAGTCTTTAAAATTTGTGGTCTAGAAATAGCTACTGATAAGAATTCCAGTCTTCTAATCACTTAACTTCAAAACTTTGAATTTATTTTTGATGTCTTCCTCTTCACACTCTGCTTTGTATAATAATGTGAGTGTATTGATTTGCCTTCATGATAGCCTTAAATCTTTTCTTGTTTCCCCTTTCCTGCCTTAGATTCAAGTTCTCATTCCACTCATCTCTGCAATGGCTACCTTTTACCCTCCAATTGTCTTTCTGCACTTATGTCAGATCAGTCTTCTTGAAGAAAAACTCTCCTGATGCCCATCCCTTGCTCAAAAGTCTTTGACAGCTCCCAACTATCCACAAGATTAAATGGTTTGTTACTAGCCTGTCATTCAAGACCCTCTACCATATGGTGCTAGCTTACTTGTCTAACTTTATTTTCACTTATTTCCTTTTATGAACTTGATGATCCAGCTAACTTAACTATTTGTCACACTTTAACACTCTCTGGTTTCTGTGTTTTTACTCATGTGGATTCCTTTTCCTGTAATAGTATTCTCTATTCCTTCTTTCCATGCCGAGAACAATCACATACACCAAGACCAAATTCACACATCCTCTTATCCATAAGTAGTCCCCTAATCTTCCTAGAAAAAAAAAAATTCTTCTGAACTCCTGTATCATTTACCATTCTATTCCTCTTTTGTTTTCTTACTCCTTTCTACCTTGTGTTACACTTATTTGAGTGATTTTTTAAAAATTTTCTCTCATTGAAAGGGGAATCTCAATAGCGTCTTTGTGTTTTCACAACATATATTTGATTCTCTTATAAGAATATTAATTGCTTGATAAAGACATCAATTAAAAAGAATTAAAAGACCTCAGCTTCCTCATCTGTAAAAGGCTGGTATAGATTTTTAAAAATCTATCTCTAAAACTCAGTAATGCTTTAATCAAATCTTTATAATCAGCAACATTCTCAAATTGGTTTTTAAAATCTGTATATGTGCAAATTAATTTTTTAGTCAGTTTCTTAGGAACAATGAAATAGGTGCCTATTTTTAAATACTAGCATCATTATGTTTTTAAAAAGTCCCTAAAAGAAAAATGTAACCTTAAAATGAATAAATAAATGTTTAATTATTTTATTTTTAGGTTTAAAAAAAAGTCCAAAGCTAAAATTCAAACTAAAAAAAATGAAATGATCGTACAGATTATGAGACTTATAAAAAAGTTAAATTGTTGCACATAGTCATTGCTCTCTGTTTATTCTACTCTTATGCCTAGTGCAGAAGGCCCTGGCCTATTCAGGATTCAAAGTTTCATGACACTGAGTCCTCCCTGAAGCCAAGCTAAAGCCTTGCACATTTAGTCTGACTCACGCTCCTGAAACCTAGACTAATTTATTCAGGGTGGCCAGGACTAAGGAGATCAACAGACAGGAATTTCTGCAGTTTGCTTTGGTGTTTAGAAGTCCTCTTACAAGTTTAGTCCTATGCTTGGCCTCTCTTTTTTTTAATTTTAGTTTTTTAAATATTTATTTATTTATTTGGCTGCACTGGGTCTTAGTTGTGGCACTCGGGATCTTCATTGCCGCGTGTGGGGTCTTTAGTTGCAGCATGCGAACTCTCAGTTGCTGCATGTGGGATCTAGTGCCCTGACCAGGGATCGAACCCGGGCCCCCTGCTTTGGGAGTGCGGAGTCTTAGCCACTGGACCACCAGGGAAGTCCCTCAGCCTCTCTTGATATCTAGTGCCTGCTAAAGATTGAGTGACCTAAAACACAAGCCTAGAAGCAAAATAAACCTATCGATGAAACGTGGATGCCAAGACAATGAATAGGCTTTTTCTTTAGGACTAAAGACAAGGTTCAAGCTGGTGGCCAAGGCAATAGTTTCAGTAGAATAAAACTTAAAGCTGGTTGGTCCTATAACCCTGCACAGGTTAATATTTAACTCTTTATTTCATAATTGCACATAAAGGAAATCTAATTTCTATTACTGGCCACTTGGACAGCATAGAGAATTTTTTAAGGCCATGAGCTAAGTTAAAATATCTTAAAATACATGTATTTTAAGCATAGATATATACTCTGAAGTGTGATTTATAACCATATCAGTTGTGGATTATATAGATATATATAGAGATATATATGTCTAGATACATATATAGATAGGTATATCTTCTATCCCATTCTGCAACAATTTCAAATATATTAATAATTACATTGGATTAGGGCTGAAGTACCATAACACCCACCTAAAAAGTAATATTGCTAAAATGCTAATGTAACATTTTATTAAATATAAAAGCTCCCAGTTTTTAATGTTTTTAGGCTTTTAAACGGAGAATTTTCAGCAAGAAATTTTTAAATACTATTTATTTGAACTTTTTTATATTGACCTCATGTGTTTTAACTTAAAAGTTTAGCCCTATTTTGAATAAATGTACTTTTCTTCAATACTAAAAATATTCAGAATAATTTGTCATTATATAATTTAATTTTCTTCACTTATCATAAAGTGCGATACATTTTGTTCCTCTGTAGTAGAGACTTTCTGATTTTTTTATTAGTACTAGGAGTTATGTTGTAAACTACATGTGGCCAGGCATTAGACATGCTTTCACTTTTTAGTCCATGCTACCCAATCCTGTAAGAATTTATCTGCATAACTAGGTAGTACTTATCCAGCAATTGACTAAATATCTTATTTGTGGGATTTATGTGCATCCTAATAACATTTGGTCTTTCGTTTCAATAGTGTATATAAATACTAAACATAATATTTCATACCAGAGCCAGTAATTGGGAAAGATCATCACATGACCGTAATTTATACTGTTTTATCTACTTTTATGGCTGACTCATATAGTTTTTTTTTCCCTCTCCGCCTTTTGTTTACTATATTCCAAATTGTTTTTAAGCTGTTACACAGGGGATTATGTCCCTTGGGAATGGTCCATTACATTTTGAATATCAGTGCCATTCCAAGTTATTTCAACCATGGCATTAATCTCACTTAAAGCAATAAAAAGCAAATAGTGGTAAGAGGCAAGATGCATAAAGCATTACTTTAAACAGTTAAAAAAAAAAAAAAAGATGTTAAATGTTCCCTCTCTAGGAACTCCTGCAGCTCTTGATACATTTGTGTGCAACTGAGCAGGAGAAAAGTAGCAGTGGGATTATTAGTGGAGAGAGAAGCTTACAAGGAACATGAAAAGGGGACCGCTTCGCATTCTGGCTCCTTTCTTCCTGCATGCAGTTAAAAAGAGAGAATCATTTAAAGGAGCTCCTGTAGAACTCCCTTTTATTGGTTTCTTTTCTTACGTAAAGTTACCGACAGGTTCATTTATAAGGTGATCTTGAAGGTTGTTTCACTGTCACTGAGCCACAGTTAAGGTGGTTTGTAAAGGGAACCACCCAAGTATAAAGATGCCTGGTAGGAAAATAAGGCCTTTATACAAAAAGAGCAGCAGCCCATCAGATCTTTGCTTTTCAAACCAGGCAGGTTCCCTCTTACAAAGATTAATTACAGTCAGGTTGAGAAGACAGCGTTGCTCTGTGTGTGTGTGTGTGTGTGTGTGTGTGTGTGTGTGTTTCCCACTCTAACATTAGAAAGATAAAGGGTGTGATTAGTGTGCACAAAGCCTCTGATCAAACCAGCTCAGAGGTTTGTGACAGGCAGTTCAAACACTTTATGGATCACTGGTGCTGACGGGTAGATCACACAGGCCTTAAACAGATGTTTAGTGAGAAGATGAATGTGTGAAATCTCAAACGTGCAGCGCTCTTTTCCTTGGCCATTTTAGTCTGTGAAGTATTAGACATTGCTAAAGAAATCTACTTTAAAAAGGGTGGAAAAGTTGCAAACAAGCTTTCATTAAATCTCAGCCTTTCTCTTATCAAGATTTAGTACAGCTTGGATTTGAAAGTTACCCACCTTTCTGCAGGAATTGATGAATATGACCACACTTTATCTTATAGTTTATGAAATGCCTATTGATGAGTTTATGAGTGTTTTACCTCATAAGCTGTATTTGAGAAGTTTAGTTGGAATAGATAGGATATTCAAAGTAACTTATATTTGGCCAAAAATCAGAAATGTTTAAGTAACATGTCTTTTATACTCTTAATACAATTTTGAGATAATATTGGATGAAAAAAATTCAAACATGTATGCTTAACTGAATTTCCGTAGTGAGTTGTATATCATTAACAATACTTTACAGGTATGTATAACTAGGAAATGCTATGAATGCTTTCATTTTCCTTCTTTGACAAGAAGTAAAATACATATGTGTGCATGTATGTGTGTATGTGTGTATATGTATGTATATACCCCAGAGATAAATATGTAGTATCACCAATTATTTTATTTCATTACTATCACAGGAGAATGTGGACCTGAGATTTCCGTGAGTTGTAGTAATATGTCTTGCTGGTGGTAACAAGCTTGCCAGGTGGCATTATAAACTGCCCTCACATTGTTATTGTAGAATCATACAAACGAGTAGAAAAGAATATTCAACTGATCTTGGTACTTTTAATACCTTAAGGCCATGGCTTGATGAGAATGGCCTTGTAAATTCTTAGGAAAACATTTATACATGATTGGAAAAATAAGGGAGAAGAATTTATTCTGCATAGCTGGCACTAAAAATTGTAATTGTCATTGGACTATGACAATTTTTCAACTCTTCCGGTATTAAATTCAAGTTAAATAAAATATGGCCATCAATCTTATCACCATTGATAGAAAGATTAGCGAACTAAAAGAAAGGTTCGTGAACTTGTAGGCACAGAAAATTATTGTGAAATATTTTACATGAAAACATTTTAAAACTAGTAAAACTTTATACAGATACAAAATATTAAAAAGGAGAAGGAGGATAGTGAAGGAAGTAGAAGAGGAAAATAAGAAGTGGAAAGGGACAGAGTAATAATCGTTCAATGGAAAGAGCCACGTGGTTCTGCCTGCTGTATCTATTACAGTACGATCTGAGACTGCCTCTTAGAAATCACATTGTATGAGTCTTCTTATCCCATTTCCCCAATCTACTTTTAGTTGTATTGCCAAAATCACTGAAAATCCAGAAGTATCTTGTATGTTTAACCAGTATTTACTGAAGATAGTATGTTAACACTCACAGATAATAAAAAGATGAATGTGATGCGGTCCTCATTCCTGAGGAGTTTCGATTTAGGGGCAAAATGTGCTTAATAGTATTGGAACTTAAAATTGTTTTGGAATATTTCTCAAACTATATCATGATGTGTGTGTGTTTCCCGTGAAAATTAGGGGGAAGCGTTTGGTATATAGCTCAAATAATTCATATGAAAAACTACTTTGTCTATCCCCTAATTTAATCTGTCCAACTCTGTGCTAAATTTCAGTCACCTTGAAGGATCCAGTTCTGCTGTAGTTGAATTTTTAGTGTCTGGGATGTCAGACAGGAAACAATCTTATCTCATCTCATCCTGTTCTTCAGCTTTTTCGCTTACTGATTATTTCTTTTCTTAAAAAAAATAAAGATGTTAAGAGTTGTTTGTAAGCAACTTTCACAATTATTTCTTACCCAGAGTGTGGGACTGCCTGTTTGAATGTTTCCAAGAAAGTATTGTTCTGATGTGACAACAGGTCAGAAAGACTCTGCATTAATTACACTAACATATGGTTATTAACAGATTCTAGCTCAGGGAGCAATACTTTACAATGTTATCTTCCACATAGTCAGATGTTAGCCATATTGTCAGTGCTGGCAGCTATTGTTTCACTCATTTACTTCACAGAGCTAATTACTCCCTAATAATAACTTTACCTTGGAGTTTTTCACTTGCTTGTGCCAGCAAACCTGTTCACACTACATATGCTAATTATTGGCACTTATTCATTATGTTAAGATAGCTTTAAGTTCAAGCTGTGCAGCCTGGCTTTCGGTATGGAGCCAGCTGGCTGCAAAGTTCCACCTTTTTTTACTAAAGTCATTAAAAGTTTTAATATGGGTCCATCTTGTTCTCTTTACAAGATTCAGTCTTTTAGGAATTCAAATGAATGTGCAGCTACCCGTGGACAATTACAAATTATAATAAGAAGGTCTTTGGTTTCTGTGAGAAATTCTCAGAGCTTGCACTTGTTGTGGCCTTCTCTGTTAGGTTAGAAAAGATGAGCAAATTGTTTTACATTTAAACTATATGGTCACTTTATCAATTTGATTACTCTATACACAAACATACATGTATATACATACACAGGTACACACACACTTACTCTCTTTTTGGTTCATTTTCCTTCAGAATAAGTTTAACTCACTGGTGGTATTTAATTTAGGAATGTCTAAATGATAGAATCTGGAATTCTACTGTTTGTGTAAGATCCTTTCTCGTGTTTTTTTCTTATCATTTCAAGAGACTTAGGACTACTGCCAGGGCCAAAGACTGTCCTTGAACTCTATTCAGGATTCCCCTTGATATCAGGAGGAGTTTTAAGTGTTGTTTCAGTCAAAGTAAAATATGGTCCTCTAGTTTTAATGAACAAATAGCTTCATTTGGTTCAGATCCAAATATAATTAGTCACTAGTACCACTCAATTAAATAACCCAACTTCGATGTGTATGAATTGACATGGATTTGACCTTTTTTAGGTGGTAAATTTGGGGCGGAATCTTTTGAGACCTAGAAATGAATGTATACTCAGGCATAAACTTCATCTAACTTAAGTTTTTATCTTAAAAAGATAACCTTTAAGATTCAACCGTCTGATCTTCACCTTAGCTACGTGAGTCTCCTTAATCTTTTACGTTATTCATGTTGTAAAATAGGCACCAAACACAGGAATCCTGAATATACAGGTACTTAATAAAATCTGGTTGAGACATATATGTAAAAGAGAAAATTAGATGATATGAATCTATTTCAACCATAGGCAAAAGCAAGAGGCTTGGGTTATGCTTTTTTCAGCTTAGTATTCCATTAGGTAAATCTTTCTTCATTTTTTTCTCCTTAATATTTTCTATATTGTTATTACTTAGTGATTTGCTACTAGGATACCCATGGATAGTGTTCATTTTAGTCTATGAAATGCCAACTGCCAAGTTCTGGCATTTTCAAGGATTGGTATAATTTACTGTATTTTGGGGTGGGGAGGGGATATCTGACAGCACATAGAGTTAGAAGAGGAATGGAAAAGAATGTAAAAATCTTTCGGTTTCTGCCTACCAGGAGCTCCACATGAGCTGTAGTAATGGTTGGAGAGAGTCAGTACCAATTTCCAGGATGTTGAGAAGGGGGTTGCATGTCCATACACATCCACCCTTGCCAGAGGCCTAAAAATGTTTTCACTGGAGTAAAACCTCTATTAAATGTCTTGTTTACATCTTAAATAATTATGTGATAATATGGTTGGCTGATGAGAAAATCAGGTACTCATGGTTGAAGGAATTAATAATTAATTGCTAGTTCTAAGTACTCACCCAAGTTGGGAAATAAAGACTGTGTTTGAATTTAATATTATGTTTATAAAGACTGACAATTCACTTGTTGGTTTAATTCTTTAATATATGAGTTATCCATTGCTCTTTTCATGATGGAAAGAGAAAAAGAGTTTGGAGAAGGGTGTAAACAATGTTAATAAAAACAAATTAGCTGCAACTTAAGAAAAGGATGCTTTTTATTTTTAAAAAAGTCTTCAAGAGACTCTAAAATTCCAATTTGTATTTGTCATTGCTAAAAAGATTTTTTTGTGTGATTTTTTTTTTTTTAATTTTACTAGGTTTGTGTGAGATAAGAAAACATGTGGTTACTGTGATCCATGTTTGGGCACACACTGAGAATAACCACAGTTTCTTTTCAGAGTGGTTGGAAAGTTTGATCGAAATAAAATAAAAGTATACTTGCAGTGTTTTAGAACTGTAACTGAAAGGTCTAAATAGGCCACCTTGAGGTAATTTAAAAATATATTTGTATAGAATGAAATTACAGATAAAATAATGAAAATAGTTCAATGAAAATAGTACATTTTAATTTTTAAACCATTAAATTATCCATAATAAGTTATAAGGCTGAGATATATGTTATATGTTTCTATTTGAGGGTTTTGAAACTTTTATTAGCTATCAACCTAATAAAAACATTTAAAGATACATAAGTAGCCACAGGGGACTAAGGAAGACCTCATTTGGGCTGTCTTCTAGGTAATCTAGTTTCATGCTTTTCTATTAGCTTGAGTAATTTTTGTCACCTTGATTCTTCTCTACATGTTTATAGAAACCATTAACCCATTCTCTACTTCAGAGAGGAAAAAGGTCTGATTATTTTTTTACCCTCTCTTCCATGTTTCGACATTTCAAATTACAGTTGCCACCACCAAAGGGAAGAGAGTTTTTTTGGGGTGCTTGTGACCAGGAGAGTATGCCCAAATGTTGCTCCCCTCCATCCACTCACCCCAAATTGTGGGGCTTTTGTCTGTGGCTATTTGAAGTAACAAGTGCTCAAAGGCTCTTGATGCACAAAAGAACCCGTTTCTGGATAAAAATACTTTTTAATTTATTTCTGTACTTAGGGGAATTAAAGGAGAAATCTCAAGAAATTGATATAAGAAAAAAATATTTAAGGTGAATTCAGAACATAGAAGACTGCTTTATAAACTATCACAAAAACTGGGCTTCCTCTGGGGCCAAATACCAATACCAACGTTAGGATCAGAAAATAAACCCTGGCTCACCCGTGAGGTGCTGGAGCTTAACCTGAGGCTCCCTCATTAAGCTTAGGTGAACTTTTGCTATTATAACCAAAAAGAAAAAAAAGGCCAAACTTTAGAGAGATAAACTTCACTCATGATTCTGTCCATTGTGTGTCAGCAGCAGCTTTGCTCCATATTCTCTTCCATCCAAAATCAAGACTTAAGGAGCATCTCTGATTTGGGACATGATAGTCTAATCACAAAGAGGAAAAGTTAAAGCAGAAAAGTGCAAGGGCTCTTAAAGTTTTGCTCAGAGTTGTACCCATCATTTCCTCTCATGTTTTATAGGCCAAAGCAAGTCAGATGGCCAAGCCTGACGTCAGTCGTATGAAAAGTAAAATTCTCCCGCAGGAATGCTGTAAAGTAGGGCATCGACTATTTTTAAAATAAACTCTACCACAGGGCCTCAGGTGTTCAAGTTCAGTTGTGCCCCTGAAATCCTAACAACACTCAAATAAACAAACACTCTCTGGAGGAAAGTAATTTAGTTACTTTCCTAATTTAGTTCCCCAAGATTCCCACAAAGTAAGATTAAAGAAACACATACACAAATTAAAAATTGCAGAACACACAAAGCAGCAATCCAGAAAGAATACAGAAGTGTTTAGGCCTACCACTCTAAGGCCTTCAGTTATTGGAAACATCACATAGACCATATAAAATAAATATGCATGAAATGCTTAGGGAAATAAATACTGCAATCATAAAAATGAACAAGCATCAAAAATGTTCGGAAATTAACAGAAATGTTTGAAAAAATGCAATGGAAATGAAAACTATGATAATCAGAATTAAAAATTTGATAAATGGACAGCTTCCGGATTTTCCTTGCAGGGGCCAGATTAACCATGCCACCTCAAACATCGAGAAAACCAGACAAAGTATATGAAACAAAAGAATTCAGACATTGCACAGTGGCAGTTCAGTGTTCCTTGAGAGCAAGGCCCTGAATGAGGAGAGCCCCATGAGTGTCTCAGCTTTCTGCCTGGAGCAAGAGGGCACCCAGGCAGAACCTGACAATCTTTCTGGGTTGAAGAGACAGAAAGTGGGTTTTAGGAATACCAAGGCAGATAAATAGATATATTCGCAGGACAGAGTACTGGGGCGGATAGCTTGGCATAGGGGAGAAAATGAGAGACACAGACTGACTTAGTCTCTGGAAAGCTGCAGAGGGTTTTTCTGTCAGGTCTTTGCTGAATAGTGATTAGTGCAAATGTACGTAAACTACTGAAGCCAGGTAAGGAACCTTTGAAAAAGATCCATCAGAAATGGTAATCCCCAGTTCTTACATGTGGCTAGTATATTTTGTGTTTTTACCTGCCAGAATGGAGAAACTCCTAACACATGCAGCATTGGGTCGAGCCTTCAAGAAGGATATTACCTTAGTAGTGGAACCAAATTAATTTTAGGCTGACAGCTATTCTAAACGTGACCTAAAAAAAGGTTTAAAGTAAGACTTGAAAGGATCAAATTGTTTCAAACTTAGTAAACTACATCCCAGAATAAACCCAAAAAATATTTAATGAGATTACCAGAAAAGAAAAAATTCAGAATATTTGTCATCCAATCCAAATTTAGCATGCATGTAAAGAAGCAATAAAATATAATGTATAATCAGGAGGAAAATCAACCAATAAAAACCGAACTCAAAGTGGTACAGATGTTAGAATTAATAGACAAAGATGTTGAAACAGCTGTTACAAATATACGCCATATGTTCAAGAGCATGATGAGAAAATGAATGGAAAATATTAAAAAAGTTAAAGATTATACTTTTAGAGATGAAGACTACAGTATCTGAGACAAAAATAGGCTGAATGGAATTAGAAACTGCAGAAGATAAGATTAGTGCATTTAAAGACATAGCAATAGAAACTATTCAGAAATAAAACAGAGAGAAAAAAAATTTAAAAATAGAGTACCAGTGAGCTGAGGCATGGAATAAGGGGAAGTATAAAGTATTTGAAGAAGTAAGTAATGTGCAAAATTTTTCAATATCTATTGTAAGCTATCAACCCATATATCTAAGAACCTCAATGAACTCCAAGCAGAGTAAACATGATCAAATTGCTGGAAAGCAGTGATGAAAAGGAAACCTCAAAAAAGCAGCCGGAGATAAAAATTACATTCCATACAGAGGAAGTAAATTGTTGAAAGGTTCTTCTTATGCTATACATGAGGTGGCATAACATTATTTGAAGCAGACTGTGAAAGATGTAAAAGGTATACTGTAAATCATGGAGCAGCCACTAAAACAAAACCAAACAAAAAGTAATACCTAATAAAGCAATAATGGAGATAAAATGGAATTATAAAAAATAATCCAAGAAAAGGGAAGAAGAAATAAAAAGGGAACAAAGTACAAATGAGATAAATAGAAAACAGAGAGCAAGATTGTAGATTTATTCTCAATCATGTCATTAATCACAGTGAATGTAAATAATCTAAACAAACTAATTAAAATCAGAGATTGTTATATTAGGTTTGTCTTGAAAATAAAAGTAAGATACACCTACATGCTGTCTGTAGGAAATCACTTTAAATATAAAGAACAGACAGGTTAAGGCAAAGAGTTAGGAAAAGATATAGCAAGTCAACACTAATCAAAAAGAAAAAGAACAGAATGGCTATACTCATATAAAGTAGATTTCGGAGCAAAGATATCAGGAATAATGATACTCATTTCACAGTGATAAAGTGGTCAGTTCATCAAGAAGATATTAAATGTTTGTGCACTTAAAAACAGAACTTCAAATTCTGTGAAATAAAATGTTTATATTTAAAGGTAAAAAGAATGCAAATCAAAAATTTTAGTTGGCTATTTCAATGACTCTCTACCTCTCAATAATTGAACAAAAACACTATTCACCAACCTGACCTAATTGATATTTACAGAACACTCCACTCAACAAGAGCAAAATATTTTTTTTAAAGTCCAGATAGAAAATTTAACAAGCATATCATATTCTGAACCATGAAAAGTCTCAATAAATGTAAAAGGATTGAAATAATTGAAATATGTTCTCTGATCACAGTAGAATTAAATTAGAAATCAGTAAGCAAATAATATCTATAAAATTCCAAGTTATTTGGAAACTAAATAACACACTTCTACATAACCTATGGGTCAAAGAAGCCACCAAAAAATGAGAAAATTTTTTGAACTGAATGAAAATGAAATCATCATACATTCCAAATTTGTGACACATAGCTAAAGCAGTGCTTAGAGGGAAATGTATAGCATTAAATGTTTATATTAGAAAAATAGAAAGGTTAAAAATCAATTACCTAAATTTCCCCTTAAAAAACTAGAAATAGAAGAGCAGGAGAAAATTAAACCCAAATTATGCAGAGGATAGGCAAAATAATGAGTAGCAATCATTGTAATGTAAAATAGAAAAGCAAGAGAGGAAAAAGTGAATTTAAAAGTTGATTCT
The DNA here is from genome assembly GCF_965194805.1 of Balaenoptera borealis. Taxonomy (NCBI): domain Eukaryota; kingdom Metazoa; phylum Chordata; class Mammalia; order Artiodactyla; family Balaenopteridae; genus Balaenoptera; species Balaenoptera borealis. The sequence goes on along the minus strand of NC_138870.1, from coordinate 20,240,847 downwards.
TTGAGATATAACAGAATTGATTAACCTCTAGCTAAACTGCTGGAGAAAAAAAGTAGACACAAATGAGAAACAGGAATGAGAAAAGACATTACTGCAGATTCTACAGACTGTAAAATAACAAGGAGCTATAATGAAAAATTCTATGCTCATAAATTTGACAGCTTAGAGATGAAAGACATGTTCCTTGAAAGACCATCTACCAAAGTTCACTCAAGAATAACCACAAACCCTGAATACCTCTACACTATTAAAGAATTTGAATTTTCAGTTAAAAATCTTCCCACGAAGAAAATTCCCAGGCCCAGATGGCTTCACTGATGAATTGTACCAAATATTTAACGAATAAAAATAATGGCAATTCTCCACAATTTCTTTCACACAATAGAAGAATAACGAATATTTCCCAAAACCAAATGAAAATATGTCAAGGAAAGAAATCTATAGGTCAGTATCCTTCGCAAATGTAGACGTGAAATCCCTTATAATTTTAGCAAACTGAATCTAGAAAAATATGAAAAGGATAATACATTATGATTAAGAAGTGTTTTTACTCTGAATGTAAGGTTGGTTTATCATCCAAAATAAATTAATTTAATTTACCAGATTAATAAAATAATTATCTATTATAAATTATCAGTAGAATAATCATCTTAATAGATGCAGAAAGAGCATTTGACAAATTTAACACCTATTCATGATAGAATCATCTCAGCAAATTAGGAATAGAAGGAAATTTTCTCAATTGGGTAAAGAATTTCTACAAAGAACATAAGTACCCTCATTTTAATGTTGAAAAATTGAACATTTTCCTGTAAAGTTGACCACTCTTAAAATTTTTATTCATCATTTTATAGAAGGTCCAATCCTCTACTGCAGTAATTCAGCAAAAATAAATAAAAGGCATGCAGATTAGAAAGGAAGAAATAAAACTGTATTCATTCACAACATGATCATCTATGTGGAAAATCCTAAAAAATTCTATTAAAAAGAGACTTGTGAGTTTAGTAAGGATACAGGGAATAGTGTCAACACACAAAATTCTAGAAGCAAACAATCAAAAATTGAAACGTGTAAAAAGCATTTAAAATTTCATGAAAAAAATGAAGCACCTGGAAATAAATTTGACAAAAAATATACAAGACCTGTTTGATGTAAATTACCAAACCCGCTGAGTGAGTGAATTTTAGAAAGACCTAAAGAAATGGAGAGAGATGCCACATTCGTGGATTGGAAGACACAGTATTTTAAGATGTTATTTCTCCATAAATCTATCAGTAGATTCAATGTCATCTGAATAAAAATCCTAGGTTTTTTTGTCATAATTGATAAGCTTATTCTAATTTTTTTATTGACATTCAAGGCATTCTTGAAAAAGTTGAACAAAGTTGGAGGATTTACACTTCCTGATTTTGGCTTACTTTCAAGCTATGCTATGTAAATACAGTGTGGTTTGGCATAATGGCAGATGTATAGATCAGTTGAACAGAATAGAGAGTCCAGAAATATATACACACAAATGTATCTTCAATCAAGTTTTGATAAAAGTACCCAGGCGGTTCAATGGGGAAAAAAACAACCTTTTTAACAAATAGTGCAGGGACAATTGTATATCTATATGCAAACAAATGGATATCAACTATTCTCTCACACCATATGCAAAGATTAACTCAAAATACATCTGCAGACATAAACATAAGTGATAAATCCATACACTATCTAGAAAACAGAATTATTCTAGTTTCCTTGGGTTAGGCCAAGATTATTATATAGCAACCCCCAAAAAGAAAAAAAGGGGAAAAAATATAATAAATTGGGCTTCACCAATGCTAAAACCTATTGTTGATTTTTAAACACTATAAAGGAAATGAAAAAGCAAGACACAGACTGCCAGAAAATATTTGCAAGCACATCTGAGAGAGAACTTGTACTCAGACTATAAAAAGATCTCTTTAGATAAAACCATAAAAAGGAGTAACTCAATAAAAATGGCCAAATAATTGAACAGACTCTTACCCAAAGAAGATAAAAGGATAGCAAATAAACATATGAAAATATGCACATCATTAATCATTAGAGAGATGCAACATAAAATTACAGTCAGAAACCTGTAGGCACACAAGAACGGCTAAAATTAAAATAACTGACAATACCACAGGTAGAAAAGTATGTGGAGCAACCAGAACTCTACTCAATTGCTAGTGGAAATTCAAAATGGCAATATCAATAGAATGTTTGATGGTCAAAATGTAAAAATAGATGTAACAGGCAAATAAAAATCTAAAGAAAGCTAAGGACCTATATTAGTATCTGAAAAATAGACTTTAAGCCAAAAAACATTATTAAGGATAAAGAGAGCTGCTACATAATGATAAAAGGTTTAATTCACCAAGAAGATATTGCCATTCTAAACTTGAATGAATCTTGTAAGATATTCTCAGATTATATGAAGCAAAGCTGATAGGACTACAGGGAGAAATTGTGAAATAAACTATCATTGTGGAGGACTTTAGTTAACATGCCCTCAACTATTTGGGAGGCTAAGTAAATACAAAACTACTAAAGATATTGAATATTTGGGAAAAAATGAAAATCATGTTCTAATAGGAATTTTTGGAACCCTGCGTCTAATAATTAGAGGATTAATATTCTTCCCAAACACACGTGTACAATATAATTTTTAACTGGGTATATACTAGGTCTTAAATCGTCTCAACAATTATTATAGAATGGGGTATCATACAGTATTTACTGACAATAATGTAATTAAGTTAGAAATTAATAACAGAAATATAATAAATACAAATAAAACCCCAAATATTTAGAAAGTGTAAACAATCTTTTTATTTTATTTTATTTATTTATTTTTTATACAGCAGGTTCTTATTAGTTATCTGTTTTATACATATTAGTGTATATACGTCAATCCCAATCTCCCAATTCATCCCACCATAAACAATCTTTTAAATCTGTAGGCAGAAAAAGAATTTTTGGGTGTGAGGAATTTGTAAAAAGGAACTTAAGAATTCTTAGTAATTATTGGTAATGACTAACTTCTAAAATTTTGGCATAGAGCTAAAATAGTACCTTTTGTTTAATATCAAGGTCGTACATATCAGTAAAGAAAGAAAAATAGTAAGTTACTTTCCACTTAAGATGTTAGGAAAATGATAGTAGACTAAGTGCAAAAAAAATATTAGAAGGAAGGGACAATAAATACCAGAGGAATTAATAAACTAAAAAACATATATATAATACAGAGGCTCAATAGGGTCAAAAGGGTTTTTATTTGAACAGACTTGTAAAACAGATAAATCTTTAGTAAGATTTACCATTAATAAAAAAAAAGAAGAAGGCAAATAAGGCCTAAGGATCTAATATATAATGCGGTGACTATAGTTGATAACACTGTATTGTACAATTGAAATTTGCTAAGAGAGTAGAACTTCAATGTTCTCACCAAAATTAAAAAAAAGGGGGGGGGAGTAAATATGTGAGGCAATGGATGTATTTATTAACTCATTGCGGGGTGGGGGGAGAATCCAAATCATCATGTTGTACACTTTAACTAACTTATGGGTTTGTCAGTTATACCTCCAAACTGAGGAGAAAAAAAAAAAAAGGACAAAAATAGATACTAAAAATAATAATAAAGATATCAATTGAGCTATAGCAGAGATTAAAAATATAATAATAAAACACTATGAATACCTTTTGTTAATAGTTTTATTTAAAAATTTAAAAGAGGACAAAGTCTTAGAAAAAAAAATAGAATTTATAGAAACTTCAATTAGAAATAGAAAGCCTGAATGGTCTATTAATGATGAAATAAATTGACTTAGTAGTTTAAAATCTTCCCACAAAGAAATACTAAGCCCAGATAATTTTACAGGTCCATTCTACCAAATATTCAAAGAATAGATTGTTCTAATTGTATACATTAGGCAATAGAAAAAGACTACTCTTTACTAGTATTAGAATTAGTATAGCCTTGGCTAAAACCAACTGAGGTTTCAATAAAAGAAAAGTATATTTTGTATATTACTTTTGGAGGCTAGAATTGTGACAGTCTGAATAAGACAGAAAATAATAGCATTTGATAGTGTGACACAGAGTTTAGGAATTTTTCTGTTCCCATTTCCACTGCCTTGTTTCATGCCCATATTCCCTCTCACGGTCATTTCAATACCCTCCTTGTCTCTGGCCTAGCTGCCTTTTCAAATTCCTTCTCATTGCTCTCAATTTGGTCTCCCTAGAAAAGTCTCTGCCATGCTTAAAACCCTTTACCAACCCTCCACTGGTTCTGCTGTACTCTGAACTCTGTTCTCAAGGTACTCAGGCCAGCTGATACACAGAGAAGAGAATGAGTAATTGTAATTCGGTGTGGTGAGTGTAACAGTGTGAAAGTGTGCTCTTTCCCGCACACCCATCTGAGAAGGGGCAGGGTAGTGACATGGGGGAGACAAGAATCAGGATTTAGTAGCAAAGGAGGGCTTACTGGAGGAAGTCAGCCTGAGCTGAATGCTAAACGATGAGTGTGAGTGAGTCTTTAGGTGGAGAGAGGGACAGTTCAGGCAGAGTGATTAAAATGAGAAGGCCATAGAGGTACTGGGAACCTGCTATATGCAGGGAACTCTGAGTCTTCAGATGGTAGTAAAGCACAAAATGGGGCAGGTAGGAGATAAGGTGGGATGGAGATAGGTCAAGGCCACTCTACAGGTGGAGGAATTAGTCCTTTGTACTCGAGGGTGGAGAACTATTGAGTAGTTTTAAGATGAAGAGAATGGCATTTTAGGCACACCTGCTGGCTGAGTGGAAACCAGTTTTAAAGCCCATGAAAAGCGGGAGAAAGAGATTAGACGATCTAAATTACAATTGAAAATAGGTAGGAATAAATAGTAGGGGATTTATTCAATAAATATTTATCAACTTGGCAATTGATTAGACCATTTTTATATAATATCGTTGTCTGGCATATGAGGCAACAAAATAAATCCTTGAATGCACAACTGAATGAATAAATGACTTATTTTTCATATGTATCAGATGGAAAATTGAGGGATAGAACTTGACTGTCAGTTAAGTCTGGTTCTAGCAAATATGTTAGCCAAAGATGAACTTATTTTCAAATCTGCAGTATAAAATTATAATTCAATCTGATGAATGAAATAGTGCAGATATGCCTCCTCCCCCAAACCAGGAAGGGGCAGGGACATGAATAAAGATTCAGGGGCCAAGGAAGTTGTCCTAGAGAAAGTGAAGCCTGAGCTGAATGTTCAGTGATGAATAGGAGTTAGTGAAAGTAATCGATGAAGCGACCCAGTTTGAGATAGTGATTACAGGAGCTAGAAGCAGATTCTGTAAGGAAAGTGTCTAAGCTCAGTTTTATCCATGTTGAATTTGAGGTCCTTGAGAAATAAACAATATCCAAAATGAAATTGTATGCATGTATGTGAATATCAAAAAGCATTTCCTTTAGGTAACTTCACTGCTAACACTGTACCTTAAGTGTATCTTTTTTAACTGAACGTATCTCCTAGTATAAGGGATTATTTATTTTCCTGTCTCTAAGATATACTTCCAAATCCTTTATTCCTCATTCTCATGTTTTTCTGTCCTCTATGTCTCTCTTCAGCAATGCCTATTTCCTTTCCATACTCTGCTCATCTTCTTATCATGAAAAAACTCAAACAGTATATGAGGTGATGTATATGATGTATATGATTATTGGGCCTCAGGATGAAGACTTACAACCTGAGTGACATGATGGAAAATGCATTTGTTTTTATCTGACAGTATAAGCATAGAAATAGAGGAAATGAGGCAGTCAGAACTCCATAGACTGAAATAGAATGCAGAAGGACTTAGGTAAATTGGAGAAGTATGGTCAATAAAAATGAAAGTAGTATGGCAGTGCATGTACAAGGGAAAATAGTGAACAAGAAACGTTTGAATGCTAGACTATGAATGAGAACGGCAGAAGCATCCCTGAGCCATTGAAGATAACAAGCTGGGCAGCAGATAACCATCAAGTCGGCCAAGTTCTCTAAAACTTGGTTTTAAAAGCATGTATAGCAGTACACCCTAATTAAAAATATACCACTTGGATATCTGAAACACAAACTCCTCTGTATAAATTTAAAACCTGTAGGAGAACACGGTAACCAATCTGGTTGCAGAGGAGAAAGCAAAGAATACTTATATATTCGGAAAGGTTAAAGAAATTAGATCTAAATGGCCTGGAAAAAAATATTGATATTGACTTAATAACAAACATCAGATATAAGAAAGAGCTGTTTCAGTTTACATGGAAAGGAAAACAAAAAGAAAATGAGCTTATTCCACAGTTTAGGGATTTCTGTCAGATAACAATTTTCTGAAAGAGATGCTTATGAAGTATTATGATAGATGGGGGAAGTTGTACAAGATTTTCTGATCTTTAAAGAAAGAGGATATGCAGTCGTCCTGCGGTATCCCCAAGGGATCGGGTCCAGGACCTACTGTAAAAACCAAAATCCACTGAAGCTCAAGTCCCATAGTCAACCATATGTATCTGCCTTTTCACGTCTTTGGATTCAACCAACCGTGGATTGTATTGTACTGTGGTATTTATTGAAAAAAAAAATCCGCCTTATAAGTCGACCCGAGCAGTTCAAATGGGTGTTGTTCCAGGGTCAACTGAACTCATCCATTTAATTATTCAACAGACATTTATTGAACACCTACTATTTCAGAGTCCTTCTTCCTGTGTAGTAAAGATAAAAATCGTAAACAAGAAATAACAATTTCTTGTTTGCAGTCCCTGCCCCATAGATTTTACAGTGTAGTTAATATATATAATATTATTTGCATGATTGTGGGTATTTTGAGATGTGCTTTTCTAGTTAGTGATGGAGTTATTCATTCAAAAATGGAAAATGTGAGACCCGTTGATGGCAATTACTTAGGTAGTATTTAGCAGAGGATCTCTGAAAATGTGCTAGCCTACTGGAAAATGAATAAGGGGAGACAGGGGTATAGAACGTGAGGCATACGAATCCACTAGTTACATAGACTGGTTAGACCATTCCTGTAACTTTATAGCCACTCCCATTATGCCATTAAAATTTTTTATTATTGTTATGTAGCTGTATGAATCTGATAAAATTATTTTACAGTAGAAGAACAAGTTACTAAGCTGTTCATACAAATTGCGTATGTAAAATGTAAGATTTGCAGTGTTTCCAATACTGAGAGTATATCAAAACCATTTGATTAACTGGGGCTGTTACTTCCTGATTATTTAATGGCACAGTATAGTTGGAAGCTTGTCATTAATGTTGTCATATGTCTAAAAAATAATTTTCTAAGTGCAGCTCAGTATTAGAGGTGACTAAATATCATATTATAATTGAGATGAGAACTATATCATTGTATTGTTGAATTAGTGATGTCAGGGCATTCTACTTCACAGCCCCAAAGGCCCATACAAAAGGCATTTGCAAGCAAGATGTAAGTACAGCATCAGCCTAATTGTGGCCAAATGGATCTACAGAAAGAGTTTGTGTGTGTGGGACCCGAAGGTCCAGCTGTTCTTGAAGGATTATCAGGATTTAATGGAAAGCACAGATGGAACAATACTATTGTCTAGAGTATTCTAGGGCAGAGGCTAATATGTAAAAGGTGATCAGTGGCAGACTGATTGTAACACAAAACAAAACTTTTTTGTTAAGATGAAAAAAATGTGAACCAATGCTACCCAAATAACACTGATTCAGAGGAAATAGTCCCCAGTGCTTCATTTTAGCCATTGTAAAGATGGTCATATGTGGTATGCAGCTGTAAGTGGTTCTTCCTGAATTATTAGAGACTGAGCCATTTTTCTGGGTGTTGAGGCAGTTTTACTGGATATGGACCATTGCAATCGTATAAGCTCTCTATTGTGTGACTACTAATTTAGAGTGCTGCCATAAGCCAGCCACAGGACCCATGGCTTCTGTGAATGAATGAGTCATGTTGAAGAACACTCTGAATATGCATTCTGAAATTTATTATTTGAGTTTAGATATATTTAAAATTCTAAGAATTCCTTGTCAAAAGTTCAGTTAGGTTAAATCAATGAACGCATTGTTTTCTTCTGGAAATCAGTTCATCTGAAAAAGTGCTTTTTAAAAGTAATGCTGTCATGTCTTTCTTACACAAAGTGTAATACATTTCTATGCCAAGTGTGATATATATATATATAAAATATGTTATGTATATATATATATATATATATATATATATATATATATATATATGCACACGCACACACATACTTCCAAACGTTGTTGGACATCAGCATGCATTTCAGAAGCCCCAATAATTTTGATCATAAATTATTTTGCCTTAGGTTCACAAAATTCTGCCTTGGAAAAAACCACTGTTGTTCCTTAAGACCACACATGTAGGCCGAGCTAGACACTTTTTTGAGGTTAACTGGCATTACTATGACTAGTGCCTATTTATAATATATATGAAAACATTAAAATGTCATAATGCTGTCTCATCGAAGCTGAACACGGTCATCTTTGCACATACCCGGCACCAAAGAGTAAAGTAAATCTTCAGTAACAAATTGAGTTTACAATGGCTCATGTGTAACTTGACGCTAAACTCATACTAGAGGCCCTCTTTTTTATAAAGGCTGCCTGTCCATAGAAAGGACTTTTTAAATATCCCTGGAATTAGTTCCAACGGAAAAGCACCTGGACATAGTGAACTGTTTTACTCAGTGTTATTGTCTCCTCCAGTTTTCAACAGTAAATACAGCTCTTTTCACTTTTCTACTCTGTAACAAAAAAAAAATAACTTGTAATCTTGAGGACTACAGAAGGGAAACTCCCCTTTTTGCCACTGTCCTACTCAAAAAACCAACTGAGCAGGTAATTACTGCAATGTTACAGGATAAAGAAAAGATGTGTCATATGCTTCTCTTAAAAGAGAATTTGTATATCTGTGAAAGCAATTGATATTTGAACCATTTCCTAGTTTTCTTTTGAATAATTAAAATCAGTTTGAAAGCCCAGTATTTGCGAAGTTTGAATGGCATTAGAGAGTCGCCAATTGGCATCGCTTGGTAGTTCTACTATTTGTTTCAGTTTTGAGTTGGGGAATATTTTTGTATTCTGGGAAAAGCTGTTCTAAAATATGTCATCCATTTCACATTTTCCCTTCTTAAGCTGATATTTTTATGCAATACAAAAATAAATAAATAAAACACTTACTGGGGCTACAGGATGGTCATAATATCGGAAAATTGGCCCTTGGCCAAATTAACCAGGAAGTGGCAAGGATATAGCCAATTTTTTTTCATTCTGAATTTAATATCTGGCTCACTTTTCAGCATAGATTTTGCACTAAGTTGAGTTATTTTCATTCAGAAGAACCTGATACTATTTTGGCATTCTCTTTTTATAGACTATACTCTGTTCTACAAATGTTTGCTCTCTAATTATAGCTCACTTCAATACCTGGATTAAAGAATTAGAAATTATACCGGAGACTTATACTATATTGTAAATGAATTTCATGCCTAAAGGAAAATTAATTCTGTGACTGTTGTACAGAAGATAATGTGCTTAATTTTATTTAGAAGATATAAAGACTCTAAGTTGGAATATAGGCCTGTGTATTATTACAAGTTACAGTCTATGACACCATAATGACTGAGCACATGTTTCTGTTAATTAGACATAATATTGTATACTGTGTCATCTACACCATTAGATTTTGGTATTAATCTAATGATAGGAAGAGTGTTCAATCAGAAGAAGCATCAAATCAGTGGTTTTCAAATTGTGGAGACAGGATCTCATGGGGTCCACGGAGTTCCTACAGTTGGGTACCTGGGGTTGGATCACAGTATTGAGCGAAAGAAGGCCTGGTGGGTGTGAGTAAGCGTGAGTTTCATCACTAGGGTTCTCCACTGAGTTCGTCTGGGAAACAAAAAGATTTTTCTGGCTTGAAAAAAATATTTGAAACCCATACACTTAAGGTTCTTCTTCTAGACTAACATAATTCAGGGAGTGAGTGATCTAGACATACAGAATCCCTTGTCAACATATTTCACTACATTATTCTTATTTACTCATCCAAATATATAGACAGACACAATTAAAATTTTAAAAGTTGCCGGAATTCTCAAATCTACTTTTGTCTTCACTTCTTGAAGGAGGAGTTATCTTTGTTAGAGCTCTTTTCTGATATTCAGAGTATTTTTACCATAAGTTAGAGTGTTTCTAACCATGAAGTTACAATTTCTCTATCCTCTTCCTTGTCCACTTTTTAAAGTAAAAATGAGAGAATAAAAAAAAAATACAGAAGAAAACAAAAAAGAGACTAGAAAAAAGAACACTAAGAGAGAAAAAGAGACCTCTTCCAGTTATTTTCATCGACTGCTACCCTTGACTGCTACTCACTGGCCCAGTTCACCATCAACTACTTTGTTTCTCAGTAGCTTTCAAGACTGACTTATGATACAGGGCTAGTCTAATAGTTGCCTGTGATTATGAGAAATAAATAGTCAAGGGAGATGACAGTTTCAACATACACATATATTTACACAGGTACATAAATTATTTGATTCTGTATTTCTAAATATTTTTACAGTGATATGCTTAAGCCCCCTACTTTTTGCTTCTGATAAATTAAAATTAATATGAAAAAATAATCAAAGAGAATTTAACAGCCATGATTATGTGAATCACCTCCATTTTTATTTTAAAAATTAAAAATATAGAATGAAGCTTGACATTAAGCCAGTTGCACCGTTAAGAAGTTATGTAATTTAAATGATACATGAGATCACCCACAGTTCAGAAGCCTTTACCATCACTTTAAGCCTACAGGGTAGCCTTTTGAACTTATACTTTTGATTTTGCAATTCTTTGTATTAACTATCGTTATATTAAAGTCTTTTAAGGTACATTTATCTATAGGGCTATATTTCCAGACACACAAAATCTCACGTTCTTTTAAAAACATGCAAATGTGTAATTAAAAGAAATGAACAAATAAGTCCATAAAGGGAAATTTGCAGTTTGTCATTTTCATTAGGACAGATATGTGAAAGATCCTGAAAAGAAGCACTGAGCAGGGCAATACTAGAAAGTTCCAGCTGATCTAGTAGCTGCCTTTATGTAAGACAATAGATCTTGTGAATATTCCTCTTTCTCTCCAGGCAGCTAGCTAGTCTGGTTAACCGAAATTGTTGAGTAATTGTTCTGTGGTTGAGAACAAAATGCTGAATTAAACTGTTCCCAGCACAATAATTGTGTGATTATAGCATTTATGTTGCTGGCCAAAGGAACAGTCATTAGGTTTGGAAGACTTACCAAAACCACGAGTACAAAAAAAATGCAAATCACATGTAAATTGCTGTTTAATACCTATAGCGGCTTAGAAATGGAACGAAGAGTAGAGCACATTTCTAGTTAAAAGAGATGAACCTGGAAATCTTGATTTTACATTTAGTATAATAATGAAACTAGGAAGATGTTGAAAATGCATTTTCTATATGGTTTTCCCTTCTCTACACTGCTTTTATTCTCAGTCATGCATTTATTTCTCTCACGTCACCCTTTCCCCTTTCTCGCACTCCCAGTCCCGTCTTTCTTAACCCCCTTTGTTAACTTCAGTATTTTTAACTCTGTTTGCCTGTCTGAGAAGTTTTTTTCTTTTCTTTTTTCCCTACTCAAAATTACACAGTGAAAAGAACTTATGAACCAATGGGGTGTGAGGGCTAGTGCAGAGAAAGATTTAGTGAGAAAACTGTCAGCAAATACATACAAAATGTCAGGTAAAAACCAGTTGCTAACAGAGTTGAATTGCTATTATTTCTTTTCATTCTGAACCATTATGCTTTCTATTGCTGATAAATGCATGTACTGAAACATGGAGTTTTTCCCCCTGTCATGGCATTCTTCCAGGTGAACCATTCATTAACAGACTACGGTCTCCCCATGATGAAGATCAGGTCTTGCTAAATACATGTGTAAAGTTGAGAACCACATGTGAACTTTAGGAGTAGTAGGGATGTAAGCAACGTTCATTGAGTTAATAAATGAAAAATACTTTGTAAGATGAATGACCCAGTAAGAATGAATGATAGATATACTGGCATTCTTCTATATCAGTTATGAACGTAATTCAAGGATGTGAATAGATGATTTTACAAAAGTTTTCACTCTTCTGATACATTTCATTTCATTAAAAAATATATACAATGAAATGTATTGAAGAATAATCCCACTGGCAGTGACGACCATCACACACAAAGCAGAATAACTGCAAGGCTGAAAATTCTTTGCTATGCATCTCCTTCTTCTGCAATTAGAAGTACATTTAACATCGAGATTTACACCAAAATTAGGGTTTAGTTTTCCTATGTATTTCCATATCATATTGGAAAATTTACTTCCTTTATAAATTTGTATAAAAGCTACCACAATAATTATTTTAAATTACTCTTTATAAACTATTTCCTATTGATACAAATATGGTTTTAGTGGACATCACAACATGCAGTTTTAGTTTGCACCTAAATTATGCGTGTTTTTATTCTTGTGAAATGTGTTGAGCTCAAGAAGTCAATTTAAAAAGTGGAGATTTAGTGAAAATTGTAAAGATTTCAGCTTTATCTAAGTCTATACTCAACTTGTTAAATGGCATTTTATTTTACAAGATTAGATCAGCATTCACTTTCTTTACTGCTGACATCTTAACAATTTCCTTTCTAAGGTTTTCTTCAAATTTTTGAAAAACATGTTCATACACACCATGTATATATTTTTCAAACATCTACAGTGTTTTTTAGTCCTTTTGTTATTTCAGTGAACAAAATATTGTACAAAGAGCTTAAAATACATGTTCAGGGTTTAGAAACTTTGTGTGTGATGTTGACTCTTTTAGAAAACCTAGTGGCTCTAAATTTATTCTTCTTGATTGTTTTCCCCAATAGTGCAATCTTCAAACTGTACAGGTTTTGAATTGCTAACCACTACATGATATTAAGTAACCTCTAATTCCTGCCAACCACCCACACATTAATTAGAACAAACCCAACAATTTTAATGATCCCACTTGTCAATTGTAAAGCACATTTAGAAAATAAAGATCATATTTCAATAATCAAGTTGTATTTTTCATAGAAACATAGAGTCAATCCCCAGGTAAATATTGCAGTCTGTTCTAAAATATACTTCATAAACCTGAAGCTAGACAAAACCACCCATTCAAAAGGAGAAATTGTTATTTTTGGAGTCCATATTTAAAAACTAACATTTTTCCCTCCATCTAAAACCAAATGCTTTCATCATAGTTTTGTACAGTACTAAATCTCTGAAATCTGGCTTAGTGTGTGGACACATTTTATAAATGCTCTGTCTTTATTGTCCTTTAAATAAAGGATCTTTATTATCCTTTTTTTGTCATTATTTATGTATATCTCTTATAAACTAGATATAGCTAGATTTTCTTAAAAATTTAATTTGTTGATTTTTTTAACTTAAAAGCTTATTAGTCCACTTATATTTGTTGTGATTAAACTTAAGTATGTCGTTTTATTCATGCTTTCTATTTGTACCACATTTTATATGTATTTTTTTCTTTTTAATTTTTTTGTGTATTAATTTTTAGTTTTCTCAAGTCATTCTTTTCTCTTTATTGTTTTGGACATTATTTCTGTTTTTTATGGGTTGCCTTTGATGATTTAACAAGTCTACATATGGTAAGAGAGTTTAAAATTGACAAATTTTGAATTATAAAACAATCTTAGAATTCCTGAGTATTTCTCTCTTGTTTTACGTGTCATTGTTTTTGGATTTAGCTCTGTCTGATTTTTCAAGTCCAAATAATGGACATTATTTTCATTAAACAAAGTTTTGGAAGATTTACTCATATATTCACTGATTTCTTCTTTCATCTCTCCATCGACTGCTATTTATAAGTTTGTTGTCAAACTAATTGTCATTGGTTAATGGCTTCTATCTGAGTGCTTTTAAGATTTCTCTGTGCTTTTGTTTTTCTCCAGTTGTATTAGAGTATTAAGTGATATTTGCTTTTAATTTATTCTGATTGTATATATTTCACTTGTTGCATCTATGGATCTGTATTTTTCAAATTCAGAAAAATTCTCAACCACTAAATTTTAGAATAGTGGCTACCTCATTTTTTTTTTTTTTTTCTGTTCTCTCCTAAAATTTTGACTAGGCATTTGTTGGACCATCTCATTCTAGCCTCCATGACACTACCCAGTCTTTCATATTTTCCATCTCCTTGTCTCCTTGTGGACTGATCTAGCTAGTTTCTTTAGATCTCTTTTCCAATTAATGACTTCTTTCAACCACCTGTGTCTAATTTTCTATCTATCCATTCAATGAGTTTTAAATTTCAGTTATTTTCATTTCTCAAAATTCTATTCAATTATTTAAAAAATCTTCATGAACATCTTTGATCGTGTTTTTGTTTGTAACTAAGTTTTATTCTGTCTTTTACTTAAGTGAACATTTTAAGCACATTATTTTATTCTTCATCTGATAATCCAGTACTCAGATGCCTTTGGGTGTCTAAACCTGTTGCTTCTTGATTCTGTCTTTACATATGTTGTATCATTCTTCATGTATTTGTTGAATTGTTTTCTTGTAAGTTTATATTTGGCCGTACTTAATCTGTGGGAAATCAGAGTATCTAAATTGGCAATACTTGTCTACTGGACTGGATTATTCTGCCATGTGTAGAAAGCAAAACAAACCAGAGACCACTTATTTCTAATTTGTAGCTTTGGTTTTCACTGGACATATAGGAAGTTTGATTTGAATTCCAGACCCAACTGGATGTAAGGTCTGTGATTGAATAGTGGAAGTATATTATTATCATTAGTATTTTATAGTAGTAGAATGTAAACTCCATGAAATTTACTCCATGTAGTTTACTCCATGTAAACTCCAGAGATTTTAATCTGTTTTTCTTTTTTACCATAGTTTTTCAAGCACCTGGGAAATGTCCTGTACTTTGTAGGTACTCCATAAATATTTGTCAAAGAATCATCGTCATCGGTGGTCTTCCACCAAGCTATTGTAGAAACATCCTAGTATGCTTGCCTTAATTGAAATATTTTCTTTTAAACTTATCTTTTACTGATGGCATTTCCCTTCATTGATTGTCCTGGGTTAGTGCAGAAGTCTGGAGTTTAGCTTCTTAGAGACCCAAGGCTACATCATGAGTTCCACGTGCTGTTACCTACATTTGCCATCAACTTAACCCTCATTATCTCCACCTACTTTCAACTCACTAGTCCTTCCTTTCTTCCATGTCCAAGTTCCTTGGAGGCTCTGCATCAAAAAGTATGTTGGTTATTATGTAACCAGGATCTGCTTACATTGTAGCAGCAGGGATTTCTAGAGTATCTAATATTTAATACTGTTTTATTATACTTATTTATATTATACATACTTATTTCTAAAGGTATGTGTTGAATTAATTATTTTCAAGCTGTGTCACTCAGAGTTTTTGTCATTTAAAATTTTTTCATGCAAGTTATTTATTTTGGTGTAGTAAGATATATTTATAAGTATTATATTATTTATTCAATTGACTGTAAAGCATAGTGGTTAAAAGCCTAGTTTGTATTAGGCTGCCTGGATTTGAATTCTTTTACTTGCTGACTGTCTGACTTGAGGCATGCCTCAGTTTCCTCATCTGTAAAATAGGGGTGATGGAAGGATCTACCTCATAGAGTTTTTGTGAGTTTGGATGAGTGAAAATAGAATCGTGCAAAAGTCAACATGAAAAAAAATGCATCATGAGAACTAGGGAACTAGAACAAGCTGAGGGAACTAGACTATTTATTAACAATAAGTTATCAAATACTTTTGGTAAAGGGCAGGAAGATGGAAATAATTCATGTAGTCAGTTCATGTTTTCTTTTATGAGCACTTTATTAGATGAAAAGAGATACAATTTAGTCACAAAACTTTCACAGTTTTGATGGCTTGAAGAAAAATTATTTCTAATCAAGAAAGCAGTCTATAGAATTACCATATGACCCAGCAATCCCACTACTGGGCATATACCCAGAGAAAACCATAATTCAAAAAGACACATGCACCCCAGTGTTCATTGCAGCACTATTTATAATAGCCAGGTCGTGGAAGCGACCTAAATGCCCATTGACAGACAAAAGGATAAAGAAAATGTGGTACATATATGCAATGATAATACTACTCAGCCATAAAAAGGAATGAAATTGGATCATTTGTAGAGACGTGGATGGACCTAGAGACTGTCATACAGAGTGAAGTAAGTCAGAAAGAGAAAAACAAATATAGTATATTAACTCATATATGTGGCTTCTAGAAAAATGGCATAGATGAACCGGTTTGCAAGGCAGAAACAGAGACACAGATGTAAGAGAACAAATGTATGGACACCAAGGGGGAAAAGCGGCAGGGGAGGGTGGTGGGATGAATTGAGAGATTGGGATTGACATATATACACCAATATGTATAAAATATATAACTAATAAGAACCTGCTATAAAAAAAAAATTCAAAAAAAAAAAAGAAAGCAATCTATAGATTTAGCAAAACACCCATGGTATTGCATCATTCATCTTTATATAAATGATGTTATTATGGGTAGGCAAGTTACAGTGCTTTTTTTCTGGAAGGTATCAAGTAAATTTGCCGAGTATTAAAATCAGCCACACTTCCATAGATTGTTGCAGTAATACAAAATTTACTATTTTTGAAATTATTTACAATGGTATATTATATAATAATCCTTCTTGACTAGACTTTAAAACTTTTGATTATATAAATGGCTCTGTGTTCAATGGATTGTCCAGTTACAAAAATATTTCACATTTTCAGCTTAAGAAACATCTACCATGCCCTTTCTGGTAATTTCACACGTTTTATTTTCAGTGACAAATGTTCTAGTGAGTGGCTTATTGCTAGAGTGTCCTAGCTATAGTAGAGTTAGGCAGGCATCTGAGTAGTAAGTTCCAACAGCGACTGCGAGGCAACTTCCATTATTACTCAAAGAGCATGGATTTTTCACATCCTAAGGAAAGGAACTAGACACTAACTTGCCCCTACAATGGTTGCATTTCGGGGAGACATGCGAAATGTTATTTTTGTTTTTGTTTGCAGGAACATTGCTTTAAAGCCTTTTTTTCCCACATGCATAACATTGTTCATTACTGCCTCAGTATACTCTTTGCATGATACAAACAAACAGGCCCCCATACACTAGCCATTCACACCAGTCTAGCACCTGCTAGCTAAAAAATTGAAATTACACACTGGGAAAAGTTTGAACAAAAGAAATGTAAGCAGTATAATCACATGTATTTTCTTAAACAAAATAAGAATATTTTATTCAGAGGATACAGCTGTTTACTATTTACTTGAATTTTTAGTGAAGAGGTTTTTGGTTTGGGGTTTTCTTTTTGTGTTTTTGTTTTTGTTTTGTTTTTAGCATATACAAGGTTATATCTACAAATTAAGCTCCCTATTCTTTATGTGTTTCCACACCTTTAAGTCACATTGCTTTAAATATTGCTGATAACTGAGGTAGCAAAAAGTTCAAGTGTATTTAATGCATATGATGTCTCATATTTGAAATTATTTCCTTATCTTTTTTTATGGGTGCATTGGCAATTTTATCATGAACAACATCTAACTGCAGTTCTCGGTTTATTTCAGTAAAGATACGTGAGAGTTCTTACTTTTCTGATCTCCTAAGGAATAATGAAGTAACCCAAAACCTAACTGTTGGCATTATTGACACTAAACCTAGGATCTGAGTAAGATGATGGATTGGGTGGTAAACAATGGCATCAGTGATTTGCCATGTTTTGGGTTATTACTTAGAGAAAAAAATCTTGAATCCTGGATGAAAGTGAAATAGAGCCAAGATCCATTGTGTAAAAGGAATGTTTTAAAAAACTAGTTACTATTATAAGAAGAAACTAAAGCTAAAACACAAGTAGACTTTCCTAATAACGAATAGCTTCTTGTTTTTTTATTGGAATATAGTTGCTTTACAATATTGTGTTAGTTTATACTGTACAGCAAAGTGAATCAGCTATACATATACATATATCCTCTCTTTTTTGGATTTCCTTCTCATTTAGGTCTCTACTTAGAGCACTGAGTAGCGTTCCCTGTGCTATACAGTAGGTTCTCATTAGTTACCTATTTTATACATAGCATCAATAGTGTATATATGTCAATCCCAATCTCCCAATTCATCCCACCCACCCCCTTCCCCCTTGGTATCCATACATTTGTTCTCTACGTCTGTGTCACTATTTCTGCTTTATAAATAAGATCATCTATACCAATTTTTTCAGATTCCACATATATGCATTAACACACGATATTTATTTTTCTCTTTCTGACTTACTTCACTCTGTATGACAGTCTCTAGGTCCATCCATGTCTCTACACAAATGACCCAATTTTGTTCCTTTTTATGGCTGAGTATGTTCCATTGTATATATGTACCACATCTTCTTTATCCATTCCTCTGTTGATGGACATTTAGGTTGCTTTCATGTCCTGGCTAATGTAAATAGTGCTGCAATGAACACTGGGGTGCATGTCTCTTTTTGAATTATGGTTGTCTCTGGGTATATGCCCAGGAGTGGGATTGTGGATCATATAGTAGTTTTATTTTTAGTTTTTTAAGGAATCTCCCATGCTGTTCTCTGTAGTGGTTGTATCAGTTTACATTCCCACCAACAATAAATGCTGGAGAGAGTGTGGAGAAAAGGGGACCCTCATGTGAATAGCTTCTTAAATAATCACTTCCATTGACTTATACTGAGCATCCGTGATGTGCTAGGCATTAAGCTGGGTATTGTAGATACCGATATGAGTGAGCTGTACCTTACCCTTAATGCAGCTTAGCCATGGAGACAGACATGAATAATTTCAACCTAATGGGATAGTCGCACAGAGTACAGACAGCAGAAGGAAACATTGTTTTTTGAATACAGCATGTGTACTCTTACCTTAGGTTTTTAGCATCTTCTCTTCCATTTTCTTGGAATACTTTTCCCCCGGGTAACTGAGACGTTTATTGTCTCACTTCTTCCAGATCTTTATTTATGTCACCGTATCACCGATTCCATATTTAAACTTGTAACTTTCATCCCAGCATTTCTTTTCCTCTGCCCTTGCTCTAATTTTTCCATAGTACTTGTCTGATTTATTACAATACTCCTAGAGCCTGTAATAGTACATAGCACAAAGTGGGCCCTCAGTAAATGAATGAATGTATTTCGCTTGGAGAGTTTGGTTAGTCTTCATAGAGGCAGTGACACATAAGCTGTGTTTTGAGGAAAAAGTAGTTCTTGAGTCTAAGTCTGGTGAAGTTTTCAGCTATACCTCCTAGTCTCCAATTTGAGAACAGGTCAAAGAATAAAAGGTCTCTTGTGGAAAGAATCATAAACCTAGTGAAGAAGTGTAAACTAACATAGGGAAGGCATAGAAAATGTTAAAAGATTTCATAATCCAGTGCTCATTGCATAGAATAAATACTAGTGGTGTAGGACAGCAGTCCCTAACCTTTTTGGCACCAGTGACCAGTTTCGTGGAGGGCAATTTTTCCACGGACCGGGGTTGGGGAGGGAGGGGGGCGTGGTTCAGGCGGTAATGAGAGCGATGGGGAGCGATGGGGAGCGGCAGATGGAGCTTCGCTCACTCGCCTGCCACTCACCTCTGCTGTGTGGCCCGGTTCCTAACAGTCCGCGGACCGGTACCAGTCTGTGGCCCTGGGGTTGGGAACCCCTGGTGTAGGATATTTCGGTAAGAAATAAACTAATAAAGGTCAATGATTGGTAATGATTTCAGGAAACTCTGAATTAAATGTTAATATTATATACTTTTTATGAACATCAGAGTGGAAATTAACATTTTATTTTCAATCCTTCTTTAGTCAAATTTCAAAGAATTTTTCTACCATAATAGGCAACAAAGACTTACAATTTAAGATCTTTAGGATAGGGTCTATCAAGCAGTGAATACAGGATAGGAACTTCTGTGTTGATTACTCTTCTGTTATATGCTGGGCATATGATGTTCTATTGCATCTCTATTTTTCTGAACAATTTTCAGATAATTAAAGTAATATATATATACACATTGAAAATTTGAAAAACTTTTGTTCAGAAAACATAAAGCAAAATAAAATATAGTATAAAGATGTAAATCAAAGTGCCACTCTTGCTATAAAAATCTTTTAAATCGTAATAGAATTTTGTCTTTTAAAGATAATTTAAATGTAACCCATTTTTATGCTGGTAAAATATATGGGAATTAATTTTGTCACAATGTTTCTGTATTCATTATGTAAACCAGTATTTTTATTTCAGAAAGTTTATTATATCTTTGTTTTATAATTTATTAAGAAGAATCAAAGAATTTAAGTGCTAGACTTATTGTTTTGGCTACCTATGTGATAATGTGTAAATTTCCAAATTACTTGTTTTTCTATCAGTTTTTGCTCATTAATTAAAATTGGAAATGACAACACCCGACCTGCTTATCTCCAAGAGGCTGGATAAAGTAGAAATGAACTAACGCATGTACAAGTGCTTTATACAAATGCAAACATTATTCTAATATAAGACAGGAGTATTTCAGAGCACATTCAGTTTTGCTTCTGGCAGTAGTGAAGTGATACATTTTTTAAGGTGGTCTTTATTTTTTGCTTTGGTTATTTTTTTTTAAGTTGAGATATAGTTCACAGACCATACAGTTCACCTTTTTTAAAGTGTACAATTCAGTGGGTTTTAGTAGACTCACAGTGTTTTGTAACCATCCTTACTACCTAATTCCAGAACATTTTCATCACTCTAAAAAGAAACCCTGTACCCATTAGCAGTCACTACTAATTCAAGCTTCTCCACAAAGTGGTAATTTTTGAGGCATAATATTTAAAGAACTTATGTTGAACTGAGATTTATAGTGCATGTGAAAAAAAATCACTAATAATCTATTTTGGGCCATTGAGCAAAAATCATAAATCAGAAATCAATAAATAGTGAATTTTATTCTCTAATCATGGGCTCCTGAGAAATATAATTGAAAAAAATATTATATTTCACGTTGACCATTATATTTTATGTTGTCTTTCATTTGTGTGTAAATGACAATTGACATAGCAATACATGACATAAAGTAAGATTGTATTGGTATTTGCAAAGCCTGATTTTGTCCGTGTGAACAGAGAACCATGCATACTCATAGGAACCAGCCTGTTTTATTGTCAAAAACCATGCTAAGTAATACAAATAGTCACGCACATTTGAGGAAACAGTTGCATTATAAAGAAAGACTTTTGTTTTGTCAAGTAACAGCTATCAAGCTATGTAAAATATGACCTTTAAGAAACAGATGATAGC